>NW_010389146.1:34109-43458 GCF_000710305.1 Buceros rhinoceros silvestris
GTGGGAAGAGGTGAGGAGGAAGAGAAGAGAGAAAGGGAGGGGAGGAGAGGAGAGGAGAGGAGAGGAGAGGAGAGGAGAAGGAAGAGCAAGGCAAAGCTGGTTGAAAGGAATATGTCTTGCTTTGAACAATGCCTACTTTTATTAAGTGGAAACACACTACAACAGTTAAAAGGATTCTGCAATAGGAGATTCAGATAGGATAAGTAAGTCAAAATGCAGAAAATGAAAACCAGAAGAAAGTTCAGTATTAAAACCTCTGTTGGCTTTAGCTGGACATGAAGTGATCTCTTACATTTGTTCTTTCAGCTAATCCTGACTCCCCAAAGATTCAGTAGGCTTTGCTGGATAGAGGTTCAGCCACTCAATGACTTAATACTGAAACCTGCAGTATGTTGTCATCGTTAGAAAATCTCCACTAGTGGAAAACGCTTCTACACAAAGGCAACTCCTTTTTTTATTTATTGTTTGAATCTAATAATATGGTTTCCTGCCTTGCACATCTGGTCTTAGATAGTTAGATCTGGAAACAATAGCTTTTTACATTGTTAACCCCACCCTGTAATGTTAGTAAGGACTTGATCCAAATCCCAGTTGGAGTCTTTTCTACTGACTGCAGTGGAACTGGATCAGGCCCCCACTGAATTGCTGCCTCCAGTGAGCTGGAGATCAAGAATAAAAGACTTGAGGAAAAAAATCTGCTTTCTTCTGCCTCTAAGAAACCTGGCATTCTTTAATTGAAGCACTAGTACTACTTCTGTGTCACAGAAATCTTCATTTGTCCCTTGGCATTCATTAGCCTATTTCAGTGAACTGAGGATCTCAGTTTCTGTTAAAATACGATTAATTTAGGAGATAAACAACAGTCTTGATGTTTTTATTTTGTGTCATTCCATGTTTGACTTATTTGTCTCATACACAGATTTATCTCATCAATGTATTCCCCTTTAAAGGACTCCCAAGCCTCATCATAGTTAAGTAAAGTGAGATTCTTGAAGCGGAAAAGAAAAAAGAGAAAAATCATGGTTCTTGATGTTACCAGCTGTATAACATGACTTTAATAATACATTATTAATTCAGGATACATTTAGATTGAAACCCTAAGTCAGTTACGTTCGTTTAGAAGAGTGAGAGCTGGAGGGAGTATTACAGCTTCCATTTGTTTCACTAACATTACAACCCTTCTGACAAGTAAGAAGTAGCCTGGTTTTAGGAGGCTACTAGAGCAGTATGAGCAGCAGACCGCTGTGGGTAAGGACTCAGGTTTGGCTGGCTTTCTGGGTAACTGTTTTTTCTAGGACAGTGTTTAGGGTTGAGGAAAGGAAGAGGGAGAGAATGTTCTGCATCCCTTGAAGCACCTTGCCCATGAAGAACAGGCAATGCTCTGAATGAATATAAGCATGAGACAATGAGCACGAGCACTATTCTCCTGTCAGCTAAATAGAAAGGAAAAAAAAGAGGGAAAAAATCCAATCTTATCGTACAAAAATTTGACCCTGTTTTAGATAAAAATTAGAGATCACATATGTCCCAGATGTAAATGATTCAGCATAGTCAGTATCTGGTATTACGAAACAAAAAAATTATCTTCATATTTACCTGGGCCATGGTTCAACAAGACAAAAATTTGGCTGTGGGGTTCTTTCTAACAGATACAAAACTTTATGGCTACATACCCATGGCCCAGTATAAAGCCATCCTGCTGATCCAGCACTGGTCCAGCATAAAGCCATCCTGCTGGTTCAGATTTGATCAACACATTTTGCAGGATTAACCATGGGGCTATGCACCGGACCAGAGAGCATCTGTTCTCAAATAGCCAGTAAAAATCTGTCATAAAAGCTCAAAACGCCGGGTAATGCAATTCTAGCTAGTTTGTTCGCACATGATCTGGATTATTTGTGTATGGAGTGCACGAGGATTGTCCCATAGTGTAATCAGGGATTGCAGCACTGTAATAGTGAAGAGGCTGTTCACTATCACAGCACAGCTATCTTTGCATAGCTTTGCTTCTGCACCACCCCCCGCCACCACCACTCAATTTTCTTTACTCCTTCCCCAGTAAACACTCCACGCAGACAAAGTGTATCAGAAGTGGGACAGACAGTTCATAGTGGCATTTGACCAAGCACTCCCCAAAGAGATAAAGTGAGGCAAATCACAGGCCTAAGACTTCTTATATTTGAGACTTCAGGAATTTGTTTATTTTCAACTTTAAGAGTGTTGGTCACTTGATCCAGTAACTGAACTGTAAATATTTGAAATAATTAACATACTTCTTTATCCTGGTCCATATTAAAAAAAATGTAGTCACCAATGAGGTGACTAATATATCCACATATCCACCCTCTTGCTATCTGTGGTTTGAATGAAGAGATACAATTTTCTTTAAAATTTAAAAAGGTCTGCATTAAAAAGATCAGAAATATGGGATGCTTTCCAAAACTCACTTAAATCATCAGACAACTTCCTACTGATGTCAGTGAGCCTATAGACTTTGGCAGTTAGTGAAGAGAGCGGAGTACCAAAAGCCCTCCACATACAGATCTTAGACAGAAGGACAGTTAGCAAATGTAACCTCAACAAACCGTGCCTGTGAGATACAGTACAAGGAGAAAAGGGTTTACTTGTGTGACGTTTATTTGTTTTGCTGAACATTTTCTTTTCTTCTTTTTTTGAAAACTCTTTAGCTTGAAACTCCTTCTTGGGAACCCAGACAGAATTTTCAGCTGTTTTCTGTAACAGTACTCAAGACTTCACAGAAACCACTGACTTACATTTGTATCAGTAAAATGTTTTAAAATATTTCACCAGGGTCTAAGCAGGAAAAAATACATTGTAGTTCTGGTGATTCCACCTAGGATTTTATAGCTGCACATCATTAACACTATACAATGATCTGTTTCATTTATTTTTTCATTTATATTTCTCTCATGTCTTCTTTGTGAGGTCTCCAGAGATTTTTCTTATTATTCCCTTCTATTCTTCAAGTTGGGAAAGGATGACTTTGTAATTTTTACTTATTCATTTGATTGCAAGTTTTAGTACTTTGAAAAGTGAAAAGGCTTATCTCAGTCTACTCTGCTAAAATTTTCACAGTTATTAAAAAAAAAAATGTAATTCCTCTGCTGAAAACAGGATGACTGCCATGGAGAAAAACTAAGCACTTCTGATGCATCATAGTAGCATCATAAGTAATGCATAAAATAGGTTGAAAATTGCATGGCTTGCTTAACAGGCCAACATTTTATTTCAGTACTCAGGTCATTTTAATGGATTTCCTCTATTTTTTACAATTCTTACATTTATTTACAACATGAAGTAGTGTGATACAGAGAAAGTAATCCAGAAACAATTATTGCAGCTCTCAAACAAGTAGTAATATACATGTGACACAGTTCCTACAATAACAAGAGTCATTATTTATTAATTCAAGATCATTGCTCTCATGTGATACTATTATTTTGGAACGAGCTGACACTCTTCTGGGATGCAGTGTGGTGCTCTGTGCCTTCTACCCTACTGACTTGATTTGCTTGCATGTCTCTGGAGCACACTACATGTGTCCACAGCAGAAATTACAAGTTATATTAGCAGGTAAACTGAGGTTCTGCAATATGTTTTATCTAGGAAAAAAACACTTGTGGTACACAGAGCCCGCACGTAAACAATTGCTCTAGATTCTTATTCTCTTTCAAGAAAAACAACTAGTTTTCCACATAATTTTTTCTATGTAGGTCACACAGGTTCCTATTTTTCCTCTGCTTTCACGCTCTGTTACGGTTTCCCTTTTACCATTTCCTTTGTGTTCCTCCCAGCGATTCCAAGTGATTTCCTTAGGCTCACAGCCCTACTGATGATACAGAAGTCTGGACTCTGTTGAATATCTAAAGTGCAAAGATGATCCATATCCATATTTTGCAAAACAATTTTTTTTACTATTGTAATGTTAGCTACTCTTTTCTTTCTCTGAATATCATCATCATCATGGCTTGGCTTCGCAAACAAAGATCTGGGAAGGGCTTTTCCCACGCTCACTGCAAGCGATGAGCGCACCCTTCAGGCCAGCACGGTGGATTTTTTAGGTGAGGCTCAGCGTGCGCGGAACTGGCTCCACCCTTTACACCTGAGGTTCATCTGCCAGGGCCTAGCGAGCTTGGACGGTGACAGCGAAGTCCTCAGGTCGTAGGTTTGGTTAGAGTATCCTTCTCTGAGATGGATGGCCTTACCTTCAGGCAACCATCCTAGGAGAAGAAAAACTAACTCCAAACCTGGGCAGATGGAGCTCTTTTAGCCTTTAAGGCATCCATCTGAATATATACTCATCTAAGCATTGATCTTAGCCACAAGCCTCTCCGTGTTAAAGTCACACTATGTAAATAGTTGTGGAACACTCTTGTAACGAAACAATCCAGTGTGCTTAAATCTGGTCAAGAATAATTTCCAAAGCCTGAACTATAACTACTTTACAGTTCGGGAACTAGGCACTGTCTTTGAAGACACTATTGGAGTTCTTGTGTGCTTAGTTGGAACAGCTCTGTCTTGCTCATTTTAGATAGGTAGGGATCCAGGTAATAATCTCTGGTTAATGTTTCATGATGGCTTCAGTGACAAAATCAATGTAAGCCGCTCTCTTTCCAACCTCCAGATGCTTATTCCCATTTTCATATCACAACTTTCGAGTTGATCCAGCCAATGCAACCGGTATTTTGTATGGCTGCATATTTATATGGCTGCAATTTGGATTACTTGAATGATACAGGTAAAAAACAACTTCTCACTGAATAAAGAACTGTTTTAAATGTGCTTTGCTGCCGAAGCCAGACTATTATGAAAATATATCTTTTGTGAGCAATAGCTTGACCTTTATGCTTTCTATAGAGGCCAGCATGTGAAGTCCAGCATGTTTCTGAATGAATTTTTTCTGGTGAAAGAAATACATTAATAACTCACTTTTTCAAGACTCTGAACTTTAATTTCCTCAGAGTCCTGGAAAGAAAAACAACAACCTTGTGGAGAAATAATTTGGTTTACGTTGGTATCAGTGACCACATCAGAGTCAGTAGAATCGTGAAGAATAAGCATGCCTCCATAGTCCACCTTTCTTGAAACGGCTGACCGTTGTCTACAAGCCCTCCATAAATCATGATCATAAAAAGACCCATTAGTGAATAGATTGCAAACCAAATATGCAGGGTAGACTGTCTTTTAATGCATGCCATGATGAATGTTCCCTTTGGCCAACAGGTAGTGCTGAAGATTCAATCACAGCATGTGGTTCCATGAGGCTAGTAACCAGCACCTTGGTTATCATGGCTGAGACTGCACAGGCCAAGGGAGAGCAGGGACCTGTTACCCAGCACCTAGGCCTTTAGAAGTCTCATCAGGGATGGTATGCTGTTGCTCTAGCTATTGAAAAAAAGTTGCAAGATTGTTGCTAGAAACCTTTATGGACTTCTACACTGGTTGACAAATGGAGAGCTACAGGTCCTGATCACTGTGTTCCTCGAGTCTGCAATCTGCTGCTTGGAATCTGCCCTATGACTGATTTTGTCCTTGTTCCATGCAGCACCTGATGCTCTGCTCAGTAGTTTGGAGAAAGCCAGACAAACTGAATAAACATTTTTTCCTCATGACTTCATATTAACTAAAAGCCTGTGACATACTAAACTTCATGTTGTTACAAGTGCTGCTTCTGAGTAATGACCTCTCCCTCTCTCAAGGGGCAATAAAAGTTTGAGCTGGAAACATGGGCTCTAAATAACTCCTAATCTGATTTTTTTCCACAGACCCATGCAGAAAACTATGTCTGTTTGCAGTATATCAGTATTGCTACATTACTGCATGCAGATTTTTTTTCATGTCAGCATGTATATGTTGCTCAACACTTAGAGTAGGATCTAGAAGTAGTGGCTGGAAATACTCCCCATAACAGCAAACATTTTGACAATCCCTAAGTGTTTTGTAGATAAAAATTATGTTTCATTTTTATTTTGTTTATACTGACAAAAATTGATAATAACAGGAAATAGATAAAGTAATAAATCATGCCTTTGTTATATAGACAAGAAAGAACATTATAGTTTTATTATCTGGACTTTCAAAGACAAGTCTAATACTGTTTGCAATCAGAAGCATGTGTCTCATCAGCATCTTTGCAGTCAGATTAGAAAAGTTGAGATGCCCAAATTGTAAGACCACAAAGCAGCATGCATTAAAGTTCTAGTGCAAAAAACTAGCTGTGGTAGTCCAGCCTAAGGAAAAAATATCCTCTTGGATTCACAAAGCCTATGTGGACTTTTATTTTCCTTCCTTTTTCTTATACATACATAAAAAGCAGTTTTCATCAACAGATTGAATAATTTATCAGAAGACTACGCTGCTACAGGCTCATGGATAAAGAGAAAAAACAATTAAGCCCACTTCTCTCCCTTGCTGGACCAAGCGTACGGCTACTCCTATTGATCTCTACAGCTGTGTGCATATAGTTTTATATACAAGCTCTCAAGTCTTGAAGTTACGGAGTTTCAGATGAGTGTATCGGTAGGATGGGGGGAAAACACATGTGATTAACCATCAAGTTGCTACAAGTTCAATGTAATAACTGGATGTAAGTAAGAACATGCAACAAATCTACTAAGTTGGGAACCAGAAAAAAAACATGAATTTCTCTTTTGGACAAAGAGTAAATGTATTGAGTGACTCATTTATAGCTGTGAGAAATAATGAAAGCCCTGTTGTCCTTAAAGAAGACTCAACACAGTAAGCAACTTTCTAAAACAAACCCATATCGCCAAGAAAATAGGTAGGATAACCCAACTAGTATTTTACATAACCTTATATGACTAAGGAAGGGCAATGGTGTAATACGGAGCCAAAGGTTCATTTAACAAACAGTGGACATCTATAAAGGTGTAAGAGCATTCATGTAACAGTGCTCTGATACACTGCTACAGGGTCTGGAGGGCAAGTCTTATGAGGAGCAGTTGAGGGAACTGGGGTTGTTAAGGCTGGAGAAAAGAAGACTCAAGGGAGTCCTCATCACTCTCTACAACTACCTGAAAGGAGGCTGTAGCAAGGCTGAGGTTGCTCTCTTCTCCCATGTAGGAGTTGACAGGACAAAAGGAAACAGCCTCAAATTGTCCCAGGAGAGCTTTAGATTGGATTTTAGGAAAAAAATTTCTTCACAGAGAGGATTGTGAAGCATTGGAACAGGCTTCTGAGGGAGGTGGTGAGTCCCTATCCCTGGAAGTGTTCAAAAGGCATATAGATGTGGCACTGAGGGACATGATTTAGGGATCCTGGCCGTGCAGGGTGAACAGTTGGACTCGATGATCTGAAAGGTCTCTTCCAACCAGATGATTCTGTGATCCATGTTTAATAATAATAGTATCATTGTATACCTAGTCATTTTGAACTCATATGTAGTTTTGGATTCCTCTGCACCTTGACTGCTAACATTAAACTATGTAATACAAGGAAAAGAAGCTCTTATGGATTGCACCTCCACTAGCTTTCATAAATTATGCCAGTGACCCAGTTTTGGGTTGACTCCATTTCTCTAATGAGAATTTTTGCTAAAATGCCCTTCTGTCAGAGAGCCTGGAGCGAGGCTGGAGCAGGGGTACAAGGGGACCTCTGTCTAGCTAACAGAAGAAGTCCCTCCCCTCTCTTTCTGTGGGGCTCTCCCACTGCAAGAGTCCCCGTAAAGCTGTATCTACTAGATATCTGTAGGCAGGCCACTGACTCTGCCCCAGGGAACCTGCATGCAGCGTCACTGAAATGAGACAGTACCCCTTAGGTCTGCGTTAGTAAGACGATTTCTTGCAGCAGAATTAGCAAGAATTCTCAGTCTGGATTAACAGCATGGTACATCCCATAAATTGCAATACTTGACTCCAAGAGATTACAACCAAATGCATTACAAAATGCAACAAGAGGATACAACAGATGTTCAGGCATCACTAAGTAGTTCCTCAGTATAACAGATCTGGTGGCCAGAATGTCCTTCCCGGCTGTTAGCTGCTTCTTAAATGCTGCACAGCATTTCTCATTGCACTCCACTACACCTCTGCGTGCACAACAACCCCCATTACAAAGTCAGCATTTCTCAGCAATGCCACCCGAGAGTATTTGATATACCATCTTTCTGTCTTCAAGAAAGATATAATTTCTGAACCTCCACACTAAAGTGCTTTTATGGCAGCTTCTATAATTCGAGCTCTATCCTTGATGTGGTTTAAAAAGCCTAGTAAACCCAGATATTCTATGTGTTTAACATATTTTTTAATTTATCTAGTTAATATTAAATCTAATTTATAGGACACATAAATGAAGTATTGTATCCGAGGGACTAATAAAATCTCTTGATTTGTTTTATAATGACAGTATTTGCTCCAAAATAGCCTTCAATAGAAACAGATGACTCTAGATAAAAACCTGTTTCTATGCATAGAGATACCCAGTGCCTTCCTTTGAAGTGCTGCTCCACACCGAATGGACCATAATGCAGGTTGTCTGTGCCTTCCACAAAAATACTTGTCTCGTAAAGGATTCACCATACTGCTTTAGGCACAGGCAGTTTCATTTTTAAAAAGACAGTTCCTCTAATACAAAAAGTTAATGCTCTGGAGTGAATAATCCCATCCAAAACTACATTCAAGGCTTATGTCTTTTGAAAAATGGTGAAAAGGTTGGAAATTCCTGTGTTACATGCAAGCATAGCTTTCAAAAGTTTCTGTATTTCAACAATGGATTTGGACTTCAAAATATTTAGGGAAGCAATGTCTGATTGGAAAATCTTGTATTTCTAGACCGTCCTGTCCTCACAGAAAGTAGGAAACAACCTTTAAAAAATTTTTTTTAACATATAGGCTGTGGTTTTGGTTTGTAAGAATAGATAACTTGAAAGATACAGAAGCTAAAACCTGCAAGACCTCCTTTGTCCACCTCTGTATAATAAGCAAGACATAGCTCTTAATGTGGTGTCAACAGCAGAAGAAAGAACCCAAGATAGTTAGATGAAATCAACATAGAAAACCCTACACTTGCATGAAAAGCCTCACAAATTGGTGCAGATACCTCAGGATGAAATGATTAATTGCAGAATCACATGCAAAAATAGACAACAAGCAAATAGCTTTATGGTTCACCCCCCAAAAAAAGCCTGCTCCCCAGGGAAATATTCTTCTCTGTTCATTGTCACTTTCTGTTGCCCATCCATCACTTGGTCATCGATTTCAGCTATTCACTCAGTGTCAAGTCTATTTTCAAGTTTCCACATTCCTTCTGTGTCATTGCATCTTCCCTTTCTCCTATATATAATGTATGTATGTGTGTATATATATATATA
>NW_010389146.1:43502-55443 GCF_000710305.1 Buceros rhinoceros silvestris
ATATAATGTGCTGACTCTCCATCTGCTGGCTCTCCAGGCTGGGTTGAACATGGAGTGTGTTCGGGATCTTGAAAGCGCGTTTTGGTTTCTTGGGGGTTCTTTAACCCATAGTTTTTGTCTTTTGGGCTTGCACAAAAGCACCTCCACTCTTCAACACTCTTATTGAACAAGTGAGTGGAGAAATGTCTGTGCAGAAGCATCTGTGCAGTCCTTATGGCCCTTTAGGTGGGATGGTACTAACTACTGTTACCTTCTTGGGGTGGTAATTCATCCCTGTTCATTTGCTTTACAGTAGGATATGAGTGTTATTTCTTTTTTTCCATTAAAAGTGAATATTTTCTGTGTTACACTTTCTGAGAACCTCTGGCCAAAATTCTGTTCCAGCTTACTGTCATACAAATCTGGAATATTTCCATTGAGTTAAAACAAAATGTAACTTTCTGCTCTGTTCTCCTCAGGAGGCTCCTTTGCAAAATACTCTCCAAGGCTGTGCTACCTGCAGTAGAAATGCAACGTAAAGTTATTTTTTGAAGGGAACATCCAGGACTAAGCTGCCATCTACTTCCCCGACCAGCTATACCCATTTCACAGAGTTCTTCAAGGTTTTTTTCTTCTGAAATTGGAGGACACAGACCACACTTTCTTTCCACTGAGCACTGCCTTGATTGTTTCTGTGCTCTTTCTACTTTCTCATGGTTTGGTATCCTAAGAAAACAAGTCTAGTCCAACCAAATATGGCAGCATTAAAAACTATATTAAAAAGTTGTCTCAGTCCAGTTGCTCTTGAAAAGAGGTTTTCCATAGCTCAAATAAGTGCCAGGGCATGCGTCTAAGCTTTGCATTCTAATGCCAGCTGAGGCCACAGTACATATCTTTATAGGTTCAGTTATCACTCTCGGTAAACTTGGTTGACCAAAGATACGTATGAAACAAAACATAGGTAAAGAAAAGACTGCTGGAGGGGAGAGAAGCTTTATTTTGATTCATTTTATTTGTTTATTTGCTCTCTAGTAAACCCAGCTCCTTCTTACCCTTATTCAGTCCCGTGATCAATCTTTTAAAAACAGAATTATCCTCCACTAACTAATGCTGCTTTTAAAGGAGCATTATCAAAAGGAAGTTAGACCCAGGAAATGGTAAGTTATTAAGACTGAGTAAGAAAACTGTGGTTCTGAAAATTAACTGTTAAAAGTTAGAAAAAAATAAAATCAATTTGTATTCCACAATTTCTACGCCCATACCCAAGTCATTGTCAGCAGTACAACCTTCAGTCACCAGAAGAGGCATTTTTCTCTGCACTGCTCATCCGGGATCCCTATTCTCACTACTAAACCAAATGAAAATAAAGATTATTTTGATTTCATTTAGTAGAATTATCTTATCATGAAAGCACAGCTCAGGGGTATCGTTGTCTGTATAACTGACTTATTAGCATTATGCTGACTAGGTTTTGGCCTGGAGCAACTAGAACTATGGCTTACATGGTAAGGGAAAATTTTGGAAATTAATTCATACCAATGACCATGATGAAAAGCCAGTTTTGATGAAGCTTTGGTAATCATATAGCTCTCAGTGGGAGGATAGTGCACCTTAGAGAAGTAAATTCATCTGTGTGAATGCATGTAGCCCAAGTGTCTAGGTGGTTGTATGTATGTATATGTGTGTATAGGTGGTTGATGGGAGATTGGCAAAATCTTTGATTTCTGGTTAAAAACAATGTGACATCACAGTCCTTGGTGTTATTTGCCCTGGAAAGATGTGTCCTTCTGCTTGATCATTGTTTTGCTAACTCATTTTTTCTAATGTCTTAGTTCTTTCGTATCATTATATACATTTTTATAATATATAGCAAGTATTCAATAATAACATTTCAGTATTACTCTTTTAATAATATTATTGATACGTGTGTTTGTTTTAGTAAAACAGACACTCTCAGGTCTTTTGTATCCAGAAGGAATAAATCCTTTTGGTTTTAGTTGGCTAATTAGAATTTTTACTGGCTTTTTTCCCTGCAACGGTTCCTATAAACTCTGCTTCCAGATACAAACTGTCATCTCACTTTTTTTATCTTGGATGAAAAAATAAATCAGACATAACAAAGAATCCACAATAAAAACATATAAAAAAGGATCTCTCTGTAAGTGTCTCACAATTGGAAACACTGGAAGGCTTGATTGCTTCCCAGGCAAAGACCAGTCATCCTCACTTCTTAAAACTTAAATAATTGTGTTCTGGAGGTACAGTCAATACGAAGTGAAAGTAAATATCCCCATCACTTAATTTCACTATATTTATATACAGCAGAAAAGATCCAGTATATACTGAATATCTCAAAAGGGTGGGTCTCTGAAATGGAATGCTGCTTCTTTCTCCATTCAGGGGAAGAATAAATCTAGAACTTTATTTGTCAAGACAGTCTTACACAGATCTTTACACACTTATTTTTCCTCTATTCTGCTCCAGTTGGGTGGAATTATTATTTTTGAAAAAAAAATGGCAATTTATTTCTGAGCCAGCTTCCTGCTGGCTTTTAAAAAGATATATATTTAGCAATTGTGCTGTGACATTTTGTTATTATTAGTGTTTAGAGGAAAAGAAAATAAAAAACCAAGTACTTCCCTCAGTGAAAATTCAACAATGATGATGTTTTCATTATTGTTTCCACTGACAGCAGTAACATAAAATTTCAACTGTAAGATAGAGTTCTGGCTCAGTGTTTCTCACCAGCATCTGTAAAAATGTACTACTGTCCCACAGGATTTTGTTATGGCATTAACATTTAATTTTGTTCTTTGGAAAAACAACCAAGACAAGGTGTTGGCTGCAGTAAGGAGCAGCTGAGATGCTGCTGCCCATGTGCCTGGCTAAGTTCAGTGCATGCCTTTACTCTTCCCTTCTTGCCGGAGCTGAACAAAAGCAACCAAATCAGTTATGATGACGCAGCCATAGCTACACCAGCATAGCTCCAGGCTTAGCACCCAGGACAAAGGTGCTGAGAAGAAAACAGGTTGCCTTCACTTTCCCCACAACTTTTTCCTTATACCTGGGTTGTTCCCAGACAGCCTCTTCTCACAGAAACCACGGAACTTAAAGCTTTGCTTTTCCCTCCTCTACCTGTGTCAGGAACTGCCTGTTTTCTCTCTGCCTGAAGAGTGCCCTGGAAATACATAACTACTGGAATATGGATCCATAGAAATATGCTAACATAACTGGGTTTTGTTTTGGGTTTTCTTTTGATTTTTTTTTTTTCAAAACAAGAAAAGTAACATGGCTTCTTGTTAACCGTACTGTTGATTTTTTTCCTGTGCCAAGTATACTTCTATAAATAAGTTGCCTTAATTACTCTGTTACCAGCTTTCACACTTGCCCTTTTGCTCTACAGCTTGTCTTTATTTAGAACACAACTGGCTCTGTTGCTGGACTAAATCCTGAACTAGCTGATTTTGGTAAAAAAACTCATTCTGTTTTCAAAAGTGAATAATCAGAAGCAACCACCTAGTAAATCCCATTGCTTGGGCTCATTGTCTCAATTCCAGTCCTTGCTACCATTGTCTGGTTCTTCCCTTCACTTTCCTGGTCGGTGTCTTTCTCTATGGGCCACTTGTTTCCTGACTTTCTTGTTGTCTTCTTCACTCATCACCTTTTCCCTACTATCTGTCACTACTTCTGTGTGCAGAGCATTGCAACCATTTGTTTCAATATCTAACCATAATAAAATCTGTCCATCCAAATTAGTCTGGATGCTTTTAAACAACTGCAACCCACAATAACAGGCAACATTAATTAAGCCATTAAGCTACCCTAGAAACTTACTGCCTGAAGAAATTAAGTTGCTATGAGCATTGATTTCCACCTCTCTAGATGTCAAAGCTACTTTTCTTTCATTTTTCATTTTTCCACTCTCTTTTTTTTTTCTTTTTTCTTGCTTCTGGTATTTAATGGAGATGATATTAAATACAAAATACTCACTTATTTGTCACGGTCTACTTGAGTCATTGTACAAAGACACTTTACCTGTTTGATATCTTCCATCCATCATTTGGACAGTGAGGAATAACCCCTCAGCCCCTAAAGTGGTTGATCCATGCAAACGGAATTCACAATGCAGGGAATGTTTGTTGTCTCAACGGGACCTGATCTGGTTTACAACACGCCAACACTTTCTGCTGTGTTTATCAAGTGAATGTCAGAAGCAATTGATGGTCAGCAAAAGGGGAGAGGAATATGCAAGTGTTTAGAGCTGATTCATTTAATCATATGATCCAATAAGGAAAAAAAATCGGTATTGTTTTACATCGCATATATGCTGATTCAAGCCTCACTGACCTTAGAGAACTTCTGCTCTGTAGTCCCTCCTCACTAACTGCACTAAATACCACACCCCTCAGCTGCACTGATTTAGGCAAATGTGAAGTTTAAAGTAGAACTTCAACAATGCTCTGTAAAACTCATTTTTATTCTGACAGCCAAATTAAGAAAGCTCCAGTTCAAGCATTGAATTTTCAACGTCTGTTCAAATGTCAAGAAACACAAACATCAGAAAAAGCTTGAATATTAGTTTGAAATGTGTGGCCTATATACATTCAGAGCTGAGCTTACAGCACTTATTTTAATGCCCAAATTAAAAGTCAGGTTTGGCAGGAACGAGAAAAAAAAAAAAACACTAGTGTAATTTTGACAGACATGGAGGAGTGACTTGTTGTTAATTTCAGACTCTACTTCCTGACTTTCATTTTTGTCACGTATTAATTTTTTTCTTCCTCGCATGTATCTTCTGAATGTCTCTATTGTCCTCTCCTTCTCATCTTCATTTCTCTAAGATCTGAAGAAAAAGGAGCCACATAAGGTGATTTAAATGTATTCCTTTCTTTATTTTTGACACGCTGGTCCAGATGTTGTGACCCTTGGAATTTGTGCTGACATTTCACAATCACTTTTTATTCATTTTTTACAAACTGTGAAAACAATTTTTCCTCTGGATTGCTGGTATAAAACCTGAAAATTTTGTATGTAAATACATTTTTATGAGACAATTTGCATTAGAACTATTTTTTGAGACATCCTGGAGAAAAAGAATGGAATAGAGGAGAGTATGTTTCTGAAACATGCATTGCTGAAACAGCACAGAGAAAGAGTGAGGTAACAGTGAAAGCAGACAGCATACACAGGCCAAAATCATGATTTGTTAACCTATAATTCAGGAGAAAGACAAAGAAAGGAACTAAAGACACGGTTTATGACTAACAGTCTAGCCAGTTCAAGAGGTAACTGAGTATGTGCTTCTGCAATAAATGCTGTATCTATCAATTCTGTATAGGTAGAAGACTTTTTTCTCTTTCATTTTTTCCCTCTAGCAGGAAAATTAAATAAGCACAAGCAGATCATTGCTGGTGAGTCTATTACCTCTTCTGTGTATTTATAAAGCTGCTATTCATCTTCACAATCATATTTATTGTTTAGTGTAACATGAGCCATATGCAGGGAAATAATCACTTTCTTGTATGTACATCACTGGCAAACCTCATCCTCCTAAAACTGTTTCCAATGTAAATAAGAAAAATATTGTATTAGAGATGTATTAGGTTTTAGTTTCTTTCAAAAGTACCTTAAGATTAAATTTGAACACTGTTTATTTTCTATTTGTTGGTTTATAACAAACGATATTTTCAAATACTTTTGCAATGCAAAAATCACCCTGAAGATAAGAGATTCTACACGCCACAGCAGAAAGGATGATTTAATTATTTTAACTGCAGGCTCAGGAGTGGAACTTTAAAACACAACATGTTTTTGAAAAGTAGGTTAATATATCAAAATTTTATTTTAATGGCATACAAATATATCATATGAATTACTTCCACTACCTGGGAAGATGTCCAAAGGATTATTATCAGGAAAGCAAATTCTTTCCTGGACTAACCCACACCTTGGGGAAAACGTTACTCAAACAGAGATCATCTGCCTAAATACTATCTCTAGACCTCCTTGAATCCTCCCTGTAAAAAGTATTTTTCTGTGGCATTCATCCATCTCTGAAAAATCAATATTGCAACAAGATCATCTCCTACCAAGCATAAAAATAATGGCTTTTACCTGTTCTCTGACTAAATCAGAGAAGCTCAACCAGTCAAGGAGCATGAATCATCAACCACGTTAAACCACAGACCCCTCGAATTAGGCAATAGAAAAGCATCAAAAAGAAACTCCAAAAAATCTTCCTATATGCAAAAAGAAACGTGTAATAAAATCACAGTGAAATAGTAAAAAATTCGCTGAAGACAGAGCAAAGAAGTTAATGCCTGTGATGTTCTTTTTGCAATTTCAAGCTCAAAAAATTGAATCTCTATTTCTCTGTTCCATAGTTTGCTCTTTTGATACTTATATTTTCATGTGGCAATGACAATAACCATTCTGTGTTTAAGATCACTCAAAGTACTTTACTTTTTGCTTCAGCTTTTTGAAACAACTGATTCCATTAGGATGACTTCTGCCATTTCATTGCTTAAAACATTTTTCCATTTTTTCTGATCACAAAACAGGGAAATCTACAAATAAAATTAAAAACCTGTAGATAAATTAAAGTATTTCAGAAGGTTGTTAGGTTTTTGGTGTGTTCTTGTTTTCTGTGTGCATTTATTGACCAATGGGCCAATCTTATGATTTTAGAAGAGGAAAATGCTGGTTAAATTCATAAGCATGAGACTGAGTAAATCCATGTGAATCATATTGCAGGATTATGATCTAGCCTTGTCTACAGAAAGAAGTTAAAGTGGAATACCTACTCCTTACTATCTCCCCCACTTAGACACACACTGATTCTGTGATAAAGCTGTCATATTTTGGGTGACTTTAATCCACTGAGAAGGCCGTTACAAGAAAACCTATAAAGAAATCTCTTTTCCAGGGCTATGAGATGGAGCTTTCTTGAACCTCTTGCCCTCAGTGGCAATCCAGTTTTCTGGGCACGGTGTGAACTAATGAAATTAATTTAGGTTTTGATTATTTGTTCGAATAATTTTTATCTTCTGGCCAGTAATCAACCAAAAGAATTAACGATGATAGTTGTCGTTACTTTTAATATCCACTACGGTCATCTTGAAAATGAAATCTGTTTCTAATTCATGCTTACGGATGTGCAAGGCATACTGAGGAGAGCTTAAGAAAATTGTTTATAAAAAAGCATTCTTATTCTTCCAAGCAAATTCAGTGATCATAGAAAAATAAATAAACCAATGCAGCAGGCAACCAAAACAATACTGATGAAACTGGCTTTTAAAAAAAATGTTGAGTTTGTTGCCTTAAGAATTATTTTTACAATACTGTTGACTAAACTTTCAGTAATGTAAATCAATAATATTAAATAATTGAGTTTTAATTTACTATATGAACAAAACTGTACTATCTTTAAACAAACTCAGTATAAAGAATTTAAAAATTACAGAACAAAATCCATTCATCTGTCTTAAATCTAGCATTTAAGCCAGGCATTTTACATACTAAAGCTCTTCTTCTTAAACATATATTTCAGACAATTAAAGCAAAAATTTAGTTTTCAAGATTCCAGAATACAGCAAGTATTAGCATCTGATTTCTCTTCTACTACTTCTTCTACTAATACTATGCAGGTTTTGTCACTGAAGAAAACATTCATTGGTGGACCTAGGAGCATTACAGCAGAATCGTTAAGGTGCCACAGAAACAAAATGTGAGTCATTGCAAAGACCCATCCAGCATTATCCCTTGTAACGGCCATCTCAGTTGATTAAACTCGTGCAAGTATCAATGGGATACTTCCTGCTTGGGAAGTCAGAGGTAGCCAGATCCAATGTTCTCTCCACCCCAGGAACTAGCACACTGCTTGAGTGGCTTCTTGTCCCTTCCTCTGATGGGTTTGAATCAGGCCAATGATCAGACTGCTGCCGTCACATAGTTGTTTCACATCCTTCCACTTACAGAGCAAATTTAATCAGCTTATTCCAGGTCACAAGCGAGCAGGTAGACTTGCTAAGAAAGTGCCAACCTGTTGTAAAATCATGGAAGAGGAATTTTGATCTTAGTTCCTATAGGTGATCCCTGCTGAAATGGGTCAGGCTGCACTCGCTATCCAATGTTCATTTCTAGTACGTATTTTGCTTGCTACAGGGTGTGTTATATTATAGCTGTTACAGCTGTTCAGTGTTTTCCTAATGGCTATTACAATGGAAGAAAATATTTTCCCTGAAAATACGTCTGTCTTTTAAAAACATTTTAAACAAGGAAACTATGTGATAGTTTAAAGATAAAAATACTTCATGGTTTAATTTTCCTTCTTTCCTTCCCTGCTTTCTTCCTCCTTCCTTCCTGTATTTTACTAAGCAATTTTTTGTTTGAATACAGAAAACAATTATCATTGCAGTCTCTGTAATTTTCCCTTTCCCTAACCAAATAAGCTTGGAAGTCCCTACAGAGAGGCTGTTACTGGTCCTCTCCCTACTGAACCGCCTTACTTGCCCCTGCCTTCTGTGCACCTGTGATACCGTAAATTAGTCACAATTGTCCTGCTGTGATACAATCACTATCATTTGTCATGAAGTTGATAGGTGTATCACTCTCTCTTGCTCTGAAGAATCTACTTCTTGACAGGTCAAAATTTCTACCTCTATAAATTCTATTAGAAAAAAAAAAAAAAAAAAAAAAATTCAATGATCAAGCCCAGATAGGTCTCCATCACTTTGACATGGAGTAACAAACCTCGTGTTAGATGCCCAGAATCCCTCTGTGCTGGGTGTGGAGACTTTGGTGTCAGACAGTGAGAGCCAAAACAGTGAGCACTGTGAGATTTCCAGTTTAACAGGCTTGTAGTCACCCTGAACAAGTACAATACAAAAGATGGAGGCAGATGAGGATTTTCTAAATCCTAGAGTCCAATGAGATGTCTCTGTCCCTGCACTCTCCCTACTGACAGATGTGGCATTTTATTTTATTTTTTTCCCCCCTGAACTACTGGCCCAGGAACATGTCAAGAGAAAAGGAATTCTTTGTCCTTGTAATAATCTATTGGATATATCATTTGCCCCAACTGTCAATATGACAGGTGGTTTGTTTTCTCATTTTCTTCTCTTGCTAACATATAGAAATGTGTCTTCATCTTTTCCAGGAAGACTGATTTCACATTCCAGAAAAGGGCCACGAGCCACACACCCTCCGAAGTGCTGATAGGTCCTGCTTTGCTGCTGAGTGGGAAATAGCTTGAGAGGAGAAGGAGAAAAGACAGCCTGACTGTACAGATGTTGGTGGCGATGTTACCCTTGGGAGACCCAGCCATCAGTACTAATTCCTTCCACTGAGGTCACTGCCATTCAGATAGGACCATCACTGGTCTGTGGAGCAGCGCAGGCAGGAACCAGAACCTGAGATTAGATCTTAAAAAGTCTAGGTGTGGTGTGAAACAGGCTTTGCCTGTCTGTCCTGAGACACTGCAAGACTTGTACAGAATTTCAACCAGGCTTCCTGGCTGTGGCAGTTCTTGCATTTTCTTGCAGGTACTCCTGTTTCACCTATTTTCTATATCAGCCTAAATGAATACCAATTTTTAAAGGAGATAAATTGAGTTTGGTAGTTTGTCTCTGCAAATACTGCCATAGTAAAGAAAACATTTTGTATAGAGCAATTCTCTGAGGGTTTTTCAGCCCACTTCAATACTTATCATTAGAGAAGTAACAAATGACCAGGTTTACAAATTAAACTTTAAGAGCAGTCAGATGAAGCTTTGAACCAGAAACGAGGGACAGGTCTTTCAGAAGTGTGACAGCTAAATTTTGAATGCTCAGTTTGGAATATTTCCCAGGGGGGAATGTCTGAAAATCATAAACCTTTAAAATCTGAGTCTAGATGTCCTGGGTTTCAGCCTTTCGCTGCTTGATTGTGCTTGTGCTACTGCCTTTGCCTCTCAATGGTGAAACTCTGAAGTTTTAGAAAAGACTGTTGTGAAAGATTCATCTTATGAGCCTGGTCAAACGAATTGCATACAAATAAAACAGAACTTGACCTGAAACCCTCAAAAATTGACATAACAAGATTTTGGGACCTCATGATGTCATACTTTGTCCTTACAAAGTTTATCATAAATCTGAAAGAATAGATTGCAGCTGCTGCTTTTTCACAAGGCAGCCAGTTCTATGGGTGGAACTGTGTGTTATGTAGCTGAAGAACAGTCACTTCATGATTCTCCCTCAGTAACCTCTTCCAAGACACTTTTGTTTTTTCTCAAGAAAATTTTCAGTGATTGAAAATGTTTTCCTTTGCTACAGTTATACTTTGTATAAAGACACAGATTTTCCTAAAGGAAGCCAGATTCCTACGCACTGTGTGTCCAAACCACCATCAAGTAACAAACCAGTGTTACGTATTTCTGTGTTCTACTGATTATCTAAACACTTAATACAAAAAAGTAAAACTCTGTCAACTCCACTGCTGTATGCACTGTGACATGGTGAACAGAGGCCTTCCTGAGAAAACAGAGGCTATTTCTCTGTCAAATTCAGACAAATTTAGGAATACTGTGACCATTTTGAAGTCTGACCTAGAGAATAAAGTGGATTTTCTTCCTTCCTTAGCCCTTTCCTTCCCTTTTCTCCTTCTCTCCATCTGTACCTACACAAAACTTTTTTGAAATGTTAGTCAGTCTGTGAATAGTGCTGAAATATTTTAAATCATATTTTACAGCAAATTACCTTCAGGGTGATCACATTCACAGAACCCTTAAGAATAACCTCGTTGTGCTTAAGTTTGCTGGTAACAAATTAAAGTTCTGTCCAGCCCATGGACCCAGTATCAGCTCAGTGTTGTACTCCTCCTAGATTCTACTTTCATTTTTCATGTAAAGAGATTCTCATCTATTATTTATTTCTCATTGTAGCTTTGTTTCTTGGGAGTTTATTGGCGTGTTCGCAGAGCCATGACTTCAAACAAAGTAAGTGATTTGTGGTGAGGTTCCAAGTAGGTGAACTTAAATGTTGTATTTTTGGTCAACATAAACTAAAGCAGGACAGAGAGAAATCTGAACATATTTAATCACGGGGCACTGTCATGCTGCTGAGGAAAGTCATAAACAGATGATTCCAAGCTGAGAACACTGTGCCAGACATTTGTATCTGGGACAGGACTGTACGTTCCACCAGTGTGCTGCAACAGGGAGAGTATTAACACAGGGAGTTCAGTACAAGTAGAAAAACCTTTCAAAAATTAAGGAGGCCAGGGCAAGGGAGGTGGGAAGTGCCTGGAGGACGTTGTGCATTCACAAAAGGAGAAAGGAGTGTCTCCTAATACGGGACAATACTGAGTACAATTATATCCTATACAACCCACTCAGAAAAGAAGGCAGACAACTGATTTCACAACAATTAGCATACATCTTCCATGCTGGCAGCAAGATCAAACTGAGGGCTGTATGAGCACTGTACACCCATCATGTTACTAGAAGTTCTGTTTAGCATATGAAGGAAATGATACTGCTTTGATGTTACTTTTGGTTTTCAACCCCAGGACTTGAATGAGAAAGGACTGTAACAATATTTTAACCTGTTTATAGGGATCCAAAGCCATATCTTTCAGCTGAGTGCCCTAATCACTCTGCGGTTCAGGGAAGGAAGCAAGCTCCACATGCCTACTGCTGAAATCGCTCTGGGATTCAGTGGTGGAGAGAGAAGAGGTCGAAGAAGCAGATGGGAAACAGATTGTACTTCCGTGGTAAGGCATTAACCTCAGAAAAATACAGTCCCTCTGTTAATGTTTGCACTATCACAGGGCGCGGGTGGAATGCACTTATTCCAGGCTGCAGTCCCAACATCTGGGACCACAGCCCAGATCAGCGCAATACCATAACTACAAAAGTTTTGTACTGAGTTGTACTGCCAGGTTCCGCACCTTAACCATCAAATACAGAGTCACACTTTCTTGTAGG
>NW_010389146.1:55595-56827 GCF_000710305.1 Buceros rhinoceros silvestris
GGAAGTCTGTTCTAAGCATTCTCTTTACCTATCATTGCCTTTAATTATCAGAGGATTTGGGCCCCTGTGGGCTGAGCAGATGGACAAACCTCGATCTGGCATCTTCCAGAGATGAAGCAAGAGTGCAGATGCAGCACTGTGCTAAATACCTTTCCGCTTAAGTGCAAGTTTTGAATCATCTTCCTGATATTTCTAATTGTCTCCATGCCATGACTGAAGAGTCAGTGAGTTTCACCCAGGATTTTGTCTCATTTGGAGGCCACGCCGACACTCTTCAGGGCAGCATAACTAATACATACCTGCAGCTGTGCCCTATGCATTATGCTTTAATTCAGTAAAACATTTACTCATAATTCCTAACTAAACAGTTCCTGTGTCATAAACTGAATTTTTCTTAGTCTGCAGGTCTTTGTGGGTTCATTTGTACTGCTGAAGTTCATCTTATTTCAAGCTCTACAGCAGGACACTCCCTCTCTTGAGCTGCTTCTGCTGCTCTTCTGGTCTCTGGCCAACCCTTAGTCAAATATGCTTAAATTTATGCAGGTGGCTTAAAATCTATATAAATTAGTAAATGAATGAAAAGTAAAGCAAAATCAACAGACGCTTCCCCTTAGCATACAGCATGTTTGCTGTTATCAGACTGTTTAAATTATAGAATGTCTGGTCTATATCTTCTTCTATTTCTTGAACAGCACTTAGTTCAAGTAAACAGGGGCATTCAGCAAAAACTAATCTAAACAGAACACTCCTTGATTTACTCCAAAACTACAAATTAGAATAAAGACAAGTCTATATTTTCTTAAATCTCTGTTTTGACTGGTAAACAATGACTCTGTGGGCCAAATTCCCCTTCCTTCAGTTAGAATTGCATATTGGTTTTGCATTCAGATGGCCACACACAAATTGCTCTGGTCTAGTGTCCAGATAGTGCATAGATTTCTTGTAGGAATTTCTTTAAGAAATACAATTTCTGCATTTCTATCTTGCTTATTATTTGAGAAGTTAGCTATGCCCTTTTTCTATGCAAACTGTGTTTTTCTAAGGGGATACTCTTACTCAAAACTTCTATACAAAAAGATCTTTCTTTTTGTTTCCCTTAAAGGCTATTTAATATAATCTCATCCTTTCAAAGTCTTGGATCAAGGTTTTTGGTTGTTGGATTTTCTTTTACCAACACTCTATCCTCTTACGAGGCCAAACCTCTGGGTAGTCGAAAACCGTCATTCATCGAC
>NW_010389146.1:56990-58875 GCF_000710305.1 Buceros rhinoceros silvestris
GATGCTTTTTGTGATAATTTCAAATTTGGCCAATCAGAAAACTGCCTCCTAAATACCTGCCAGTCCATTCAAAATCCCATTTATTATAACTTCAGACAGTCTGTGATGTTTGAATTAGAAGTATAATAATTTTGCTTTGGAAAAATGGCACCACTTCAGAGGTATTGTATAGGTCAATGTACAGTGGTGTAGGACTGCAGCTTCTCTGTATGTTTACATTTGCATATGATCTAGGTCACAACATCCTTAAACCTCAGCACCAGTTCTGTTTTGTCCCTAAATGTCTCTGTGATGACACAACCCGTGACTTATAGCCACATTTCGTTGTCTCTATTTTCTCCTCCTTGGCTTGGTTACTCCCTAGCTGGTTCAGAAGCCAATACAGTTAGAATCTGTGTTTTGCTTCAGTATAAATAATAATGTAAATGGTAATTTATCCATCCAAATAAAGGAGAAAAAAACCCTTACAACATATAGGTACATGTTTATATTACATGTTTACATGCCTTCTTGCTATTGTTTGCTTTTCATCTTGGTGGTTCTGAGAAATCTTGTATCATTCACATATAACTCCGAAAATGGGAGCTGTTGCCTAGGATTCGCAGGGTAAACAATTCTTAATCTACACAGCATATTTCCCTGCTGTCCACGCCCTGTAACTTAACTATATCCCAAACATCCTACAGTCATCTAAAGAATATGTGTCTCGGCTTTCATTCAACAACCTTTTGGGCTTGAAAACTATACATCTGTACATCTCAGTTAGAACCGTTTTTTACCTATTTTATTGAGACAGAGGGGAAGACAGCACAGTGACAACTATCTAATATTACCCTTCCTGACTCCAGTGGTTTCAGTGGGAGTTTTCTCACTGACTTCATGGAGCCAAAATTTGACCTGGGTTAAGTTCAACACTTGAAGAGAACTGGGTGAGCAGCACCTGCAGTCTCTTACATGACTGCGTTTATTAGGAGATGGGAAAATAAATAATTTTCTAAAAATAACAGCTAATCTCTGACATCTTTTTTTAGGCAACCAAAAGATTCAGCTAGAAAATTAAGTTGGAATTACCTGAAAAACAACGAAAGAAATGAGATCCAGAAATAGTCGTATCAGTTTAGCATGTTTTCCTTCATTTCATGTCACACACAACTGAAACACAATAAGAAATGTCATTCATCATCCCATGGAATTTTGAGCTCCCTAAGCAAAGCAAAGCAATGCAGAGCGCCTTTTCTGCAAGACTTTCTCTGTCTTTATTCCTGAAAAAAAGTTACCGTGATGTAGACTACAAAATTATATAATTGTGCCAACAAAGCCCACTGAAATCGGTGGCTGTGATTTTTGCTTATTCCTACAGGGGAATGACCACACATTGCTATGAATGATGGTTAATGACCAAGAGCAAACTTCAGAGGATTAAATGCAAAATAAAATCATATTGAATTTTTAAAAATATTTTCTCTTCCCTTGCCCCTTCTCCTCTCTCTTTCTGTAGCACAAGACAAGTCTAATCACTTTATTATCTTTCCCTTCTGCTCCACAGGAACCAACTGCCTTTCTATACCATTGAATAAGATAGTTGAAGAAAACTTGGCAAAATAAAATAAAAAAAATTTTGCTGTATTTCAGCTATTGTGAAAGCAATGATCTGCAAATTACTGAAACATCAAGGTTGACTTTGAGATGTTTCACCCTTCTTGTCATCCTGGAATGAGTATGTCCAAAACAAATCTCCATATGTTCTGACCATGTGATTATGCATCACCACATTTATTTACATATGCTAATACAGAAGATTTAGTGTTTCAGTTTAACAAACTGTTTTAATACAACGACTGAAGGCTACTAAAGTGGCCTGATTTTTCCTGTAGGGAACACAATT
>NW_010389146.1:58964-78118 GCF_000710305.1 Buceros rhinoceros silvestris
AACAATTCATCACCACATATAGAGTTAAATTCTATAGTTTACAGAGTTAAACTCCAGTTATTGGCATAACCTGATAGTTTTGTAGGAAAGGATATAATTCAACACCTAAGAGTTTCAGTAAAAGGTATGCTCTTCAGTTCAGTATCATAACCCATAAAATCCATAGTCTAGCTCTGCACTCTATGCTGATCAAACACTTCCCAATTCATCTTCCTACCCACCCTCACCAGCACAGAAGCATCCTGGGCTATGGAGCCCTTTCTTAAAGTTCAACTGCAGTTCAGAGACAAAGGAAAGAGATGTCCAAATCTGCACGTCCATGAAGAAATATGGTTCCCTAGGAGTGCCTTCAAATTCAGGTTTTGGCATGAACCACTGCCTTCACTTTGATTTGATTCATGTGATATTGACCCTCCTCTCGTTACTTGCATAATAGCAATGTCATAAATAGATGAATTTCTAAAAGTGAAAAAACTGAGTTCAATTCCACCTCCAACCTGAGGAATTCAAACCCATCCTGATATTTTCTAAAAAGTGCTCTAAGAGAAATGCTGATGACAATATTTGAGCTTTGGTATAACAGAGAATGAAGGTATATAGAAATTTTGGAAAGACCTCTTATCTGATTTGTTGAAGCTGGACTAGTACACAACCAGTGATGGAGGTCTTAGGGATCCAGAAGAATGACAGCATCCTGGCAATTGCCTCCAGGAAAAGAAATCTGTGGATTGCTATCTGATCTTCAAACGATTTCTATTTTTTTCCTATACCTTTTCAAAATGAAATAGACTCCCCAGGTAAGACCTGACCTGAATAAGGGTATTTAAGGCAAAAGGGAAAGTTCAGAAAAATTTCTGTTCTAGTAGCTCATGTTCGGTAGCTGAGGATGACGTCTTGCTCAGTAAGTGGCCTTCAGAGATGCCTTAGGCTCAGCCACATTAGATGTTAATTTCCTTGCTGGTTTACAACCTAGGTGCCTAGTTTCAGGAACTGTAGCTATTAATTGTGTTAATTGGGCAATTACTCAAGACCTTCACCTCAGAGTTTGCCACTGAAATGATTCAAAAACCTTAGCTTTCAATATTGCATGATGTTTTATAGCTACAGCTCCAGTGAATAGCAAGTTATTTCTAATTCCTTGCATTCCTTTTAAAATAAAACAGCCTTTTCTTCTTGCAGGGTGATGAAGACAGATTGCCCTTTTCTTATTCTCTTAAATGTCACATATGTCTCATTTTAAATCTTTGTTTATATCTCAGTGACTTATAGTAAATGGTGGCATTGAAACCTCTGCAGACTGAGAGTCCAGACAGTCCAACAAGTATTCAATGTTTTGAAGCTGTCATATGTCGGACGGCCTCTAGATTTGTCAAGATGCATATATTTAATAAAAAAACCCCTACATGTACTAGTTAACATGACATATGTCAGATACCACAGTTATAAACCATTCTGTCAGGTATAAAGCTAATAGTCAAACAGCAGAGCCTTGTTCGGAAATAAATGGAGGCATTTCTCAAACTCTTTGGGAGGGAACACATTCCCTTAATAAAATACTCATAGACTTTACAATTATGCCATAAGAAAATGAACAGCAAGGGAATGAAGACTTGTGTAAACAGTTATGGTTCTGAAACAAATCACAGTTTAACTAGTAATGGATGCAAACATGTACCACACAGAGTAATCAGTAATACAAAAATAAACAGAATTTATGAAAAAACCTATATAGGAAAATATATGTTTCACCACATATTGCCACAGATAGGTAATTTCAAAGGAATCTAATAGAACTGAATATGCACTAGGACCAAATTTTGCAGTAATTATGTGTTATTTGACAATTCCTACAAACACTCTCCACTTTAATTAAACCAGGAATAATAATGTTAATAATAACAACAATGACAACAACAAAACAGCAACGACAATGATAATAATCATAAAAAACCCTACTGCCTCAAACTCAGACAATAAAACTCAGCTGCTTAAAATAGGAAATGAATTTCTGCAAAAGTTGCTGACCTTTTATTGTTTCCACCTTTGGTCTACATTATCCAGTTCTAACACAGGAAGAGGACCGAAAGATTTGAAATAATGAAAATGAAGCTACTCTTGAATAATTTCCAACCTGGACGGAGGATTATTCTTGGAAAGCTCAATAGAGCCTGCTCTCATAAGATTTCAACAAGATTATCACAAGATTTCAACAGAGCAGTTCAACTTTTAGATCAAAGTGAGCCAAACAAACACGAACACAAGCCACCAAAATCTTTGGTTTTGTGACTTCTCAGGTTGAGAATTACAGTTAAGCCATAAAAGTATTTGCCCTGGAAAGTCCATTATCAAAAGCTTACTGGTGCTGGGGAAAAAAAAAAAACCAACAAAAGCATTGGGCTAGTCCAAACCAGTATACTTACCATAATTGAACTAAAAAAAAAAAGTTATTTTACCGAAGCCAAAATATGAGAATGATAACAGTGTTCTAATATATTCTGGCAAATGCAAAACACATTAGGAACATGAATTCATCACTATCAAGTTCAAGCACCAAACACTTCACATCGCTGGGATATACTATCTACAAGTAACTCCTAAGTAAATTGTGCTGCTGAACTGTGACCAGTTTTTAATAATGTGGATGGATCTATTTACAAAATAAGCAAAGCCACAAAGACTGAAAAAATTGTATGATGTTTCTTTGCTTATTTCAAAATGCCAAAACTATCAAAACCATTATTTACTGGACCCCTTCTCATTGATTAATTCTGATAATTTTGTTCTAACTGAAATAATGGTTCAGAACAGCTGTTCCTGCCTTGTTCTTTCTGAAGCTTAAGAAATCTCAACTAGTCCATCCTTTGTGAAGCTCCAAAAGTAGAGCTGACTGAAAATGTTCAAAACTTGCATCTCTCTAAGAGTAACAGCATAAACAACAGTTACAGATAAACTTTGAGAAACAGACCAAGAGCACCAAATCCAGTCTACTGTTACCAATTGCAACAATGTAATCTAATTCCCTTAGTAATTTTGTCTAGCACCATCCTAAAACCACTTATAATCCTAAATTTTCTATGGACTGGGTGCTCAAAAACATCCTTTTGGTGTATAGAAATTTTTGCTTTCCAGGCTATTTGAACTCATTTGCAGATTATAGCCATTTATTTTCACATCAAGATTGTCCTTGCATTAAAGTATCTTTTAGTTACTTCTAGTAATCCAATTTATTTAGTAATGGCATGTCCATTTGTGTCCATCCAATGCAATACAAAAATGTTGCAACTGATTTTCATCAGTTTCACTGGACCTTCAATGAGACCTAAGTGTCCACTCTTGTCACACATGAAGTTAGTGGCCAAAGGGAATCAATAGATACCTGGATCTCTAAATACATAAATAAGTAAATAATTAAACAATTAACCCTCACAAATTAGCTCAGTTATAGCAATCTGTTTTCTCCAAACACAGTAGTATCACACACTGTGAAATAGATTTCTCATTACGGAAATGCAGAGGAATAGCAAAAAATGGTTTAAATGTGCATATGCGCACATGTATATATACATATATATAAATATACATGTATATGTGTGTGTATGCACATACATATATACATGTACAGAAATCTACATACATGTGCATGTACACATACACATTCACATGCACATATATACTAAGGATATATACACAAATACGTATTTGAAGCATATGTATTTGCAACATTTTTACATACATATATGCATGCTTATGCAGGAAAGTGCCAATAATGTTGTATAAAACAATGTATAAGATGTAAGTGCTGTGTTGTAGATCAGGAAAACATGTTTTCTGCAAAGGAGAAAAAAAAGGCCTGGACAAATTGTCTTTCTTCCATGAGGACACATTACATACAAGTGAATCTGTTTACAAACACAAGGTCGTGGCTTGAACTCAGAATGTCATTGATGGTTTGACAAACTAGTCAAACTACAGACTGGAGATGGACTATTGTTTTCTAAGCACACTTCTACAAAACCAAGTTATTTCATTTTAAGTTTATTTTATTTCCCATTTTCAATGCTTAAATACTGTTGGTAGTCTGTCCACTGAGCGATGAAACTCTGTACCATTTAGCAGTGCAATGTGAATAGGACATATAAATCCCAGCAACTCACTTGAAATTTCAAATTCAAATACCCCACAGTACAAAACCACTTCAACAACATTGGCAACAATTTATTTCTCCCTGATGATATTAAAGAGTCAGTATGCATGTCCACTGTCTAACACCATTAAAAGGAGTCTATAGCCAGCTTTGTATACATTCTCGCTCCGTGAATCAGCACCTTTCTACTCCTTGGACTTTAACAGCTCTATCTTTGTGGGAAGTTTTTCCCTTTCCTCTCCTCTAATTTACAGTGTCCATCCATGTGTTATTTTCACTCTTTTCTATATGAGGAAAAAACATGAAATGTATCATTGACATCAATATTACAGATTTGTTTCTCAAGTGGACAATGAAACTCTTCACAAAAGGTGGCTGGTTTACAATAATCTGCTCTGGATGTGAATTACATTATTCTGCCAAAAAGTATTCTTGCTGTGAAACTGCAGTGTCCATACACGGGAGGCTGGAAAGGAGCTGCTGTTTTGCTAGAACATCCCACACAATCTTGAAAACAGTGAACCCTTAAAGTCTGTTTCAGTGATGAGGCCCTCCAGCCTGAGGTTCAGATTGAGCAGAATTTCAAACAGGCTTTCCATATCATACTGGCATGGATGAAAAGACTGTTACTTTTCTTCAGCTGTACCAAATATTCATTACTTCACATGCTGGCACTCGGTTATTTGGAGGATTTGGGGGTTTTTAATGTCTCTGTTGTTTCCTCTCCTCTGAGCCGAACACAGAACTCGTATTGGTATCCTACTTCATTGCCAAGTCTATTGGCAGCTTCTGCGGTATTGTATGGACCACTGAACAAAAAATGTAGTGTAAAATGATCATTTTATTCCTGAAACAACCGGGTTTTTAACTCCTCTTCTTGTTCTTAACCCCTGGTACATATATACACATTTTGGAATCTGGAAATCCCATACATGTCTCAAACTCCAGTTGCTCAGGCAGAATTTGGAAGATCTTTCAGCTGGCATTGAGCCTATAAGTTTCCCAACTGATTTCTCATTCAGCTCAGCATGAAAACTCTTCTCCTTTAACATAATTTCATATGTCTTTCATTAATTTTATTGGAAGATAAAAATCTAAGAATCTGGAATTTAGATTCAGTTCAAAAAATAGTGTTTCGGTTCAGTTTGGTTTTATATCCAAAGTTCTCTATATTTGAATCTAAACTGAGAATGACTATCTACCACAGCATTTAGTTATAATAGCAAAATTAGTTTATCCATTCAAATTAATTCCTGTAGTTAAAGGAAAAAAAGAAAACTAGGTTTTGCTTCTTGAACTCTTTGAGTAAAGCAGATATGCTGTAATTTTTCTCAGACCAAAGAAACTGAAAATCTGTAACTCAGAGTTCAGTGTTATATTCTTCATTCCACCACTTAAACATTTAACATGAAACTCACATAGTCCAGGAGATTGTGGAGACTCAGGCTACAAATTGTGTTCCTAATCTTCAACTGCTTCAGAGATTTAGGAAGTCTCAGCAGTAAAGTGTTTTACATTAGACTCTTCAAGCTGGAGTACGAGACACAGCATAGCTCCCATATCACATATTTCTGGGATACTGCTCATCACATGTCAGAGTTTTCAGGAGACAACCTCACAGCTATACTCCCCATTTTTAGTACCAAACAAAAATATTTCATACTCCTCTGTTGTGGGATTTCCTACAGTATGGATTAAAATGGATTTGGGTCTAATCTTGAACAGTATGGGAATCATTGATGCAAGAGAGCTCGCTCATCAAATACAATAAATACCTTTAGAGAAGTGAAAATAAAAATAGTCATTGGAAACCAAACAAGATAATAAACAGAGCAATGGAAATCTAATAATTTAAAATTATATTCAGTCTGTCACTTGGCCAATCTAAACCAAACCTTAATATTTAAAATAAAAAATAAAAATGACATGAATTTTTAATGTATTTTTCATTGATAGCCAGAAGTTGCAGTTCAGTCACCATTTTTAAGTCTTGGAAACTACATGATACTGTCCTCTCCTGAGAAATTTCTAAGAGGTTTCTGTGGATGTGAAAGGCCCAAGGAGCTTGCAAAGAGGTAAAAGCCATCCTAACTTTGAGGGTGGTTTGGGTTTGTTTGTTTTAAAATTAAAAAACTTTTAAGTTTTGTTTCCTATTAATCAGTGGCAAGAACTGTACCAACTACAAGGAAATACTATTAATATTTTTTAATTTAATGAAGGAAGATGCAATCAGAAATAAAATACTTTCCCTTCAGCATTGCACTGCCTTCCTTGCACTCTCCTGTTTATGGAAGTTAATGAAGGTTTACAGCATTGAGATTTCTAATACAGACAAGTATGTCACTGTGCTGAACTGACCCTCCTGTTCTGCACTCCAGTTCATTTAAAGTGGTGATGCATCTGGAAAAAAACAAGATGAGAGAGTCCGTTTACCAACCATTCCCTTCCCTTCTTTATTTTCAAACCAAACCCATGAAACTTTATAGAAGCTTGGAATGTTCTTAATTTCCTTTAAAACAGATATATTTTTGAGTATTTCCACCTCTGAAGGATCCATGAGAAAACTATTGGAAAAGCAGCCTTAAGAAAGACACATTTTTTGGCTCAGCTGTAAGCAACAAAACGTTAAAAATCTCACAGATGTGTAGGAAACAAGGACAAGGTCAAGAACAAGGTCAAGGACAAGGACAATGGTATTAATCCCACATATCTTTGCAGATATATAATGGTTTTCTACATTTGATCTACTCACCCCTTCTATACAGTCAATAGAAAAAAACAGGTAGGGCGCAGATCATCTGACTTAGATTTTTACATTATGAAGAGATTATTTGTTCCCCAAGTTTTTATTCTTCAAAGATTACAAACAGGCCTTAGTTAACTATCCCAGGTGTTGGGTGGGAAGGTGCAGCTGTTAAGACAAATCCCATTCAGGCTATCTGCATTACTTGCAACATATGTGTGGGCTTCTGTGTGGTTGTAGCAAGATTGAGTCTACAAACATCATGACAGATGTGAAATCTCCATATTGCTCTGCAATGTATAGCATGTATAAACAATTTCCAGCCAAGCTGTAGAGTTTAAATCAGTTTCAGTTCAAGTAATCTGTCTTCATCAGATGAAACTTGATCCCAGTGATAGATTGTCACTGATCTTGGTGAACTTCACCCTCCTGAGTGATTTTTAACGTATTCCAATTGAACAATACCTTGCAAATGTAATTAAGAAAAAATTATCAGTGAGTTACAGCAGACTGTGAGAGCAAGTATCAAAATCAATCATCCCAGTTTTTAGGTGGGTTAAATCTAAACAGACCAATGTTTATATTTCCACCCTCTTTCAATAAGGTCTTTCCCTTCAGATGGATACTACAATTGTTGCTTTTTTCTAACAACGGACAAGCCAATCCTCTTCATCCTTTAAAAATAAGTCTGAAACAGGATTACTTTTGTTTGTCTAAAAGGGGGGTGGGGGAAGGGAAACTTGGGCTGAAATAAATATTTCACTTGGATCTCCATTACATTCATGAGAGTGACTGAGACTAATTTTTTCTTTTGAGTGTTGAGCTACATTTCCTACCTTCTTGGAAAGTGCCACAACTGCTAGATCACGGGCATTCTGTCATTCAGTGTTCTTAATGTCTTCTTCTGAGACATTTTATCTTGTAATTAAGAACTATTCAGAAAGATAAACCGTTCTAAGGCAATGTAGTAATGCTTAAGCCTTCAAACAATTCTCCTTGGTTTTGCATTCTGTTCAAAATGAGACAGTTGAAACATGAGAGGCAGAAGAAGAACCAGCTCAAGAAAGTCAGAAGCATAAAGGATAAGGGATTTTTCTGAATCCCTGTTTAAATTTCTGTAGGAGAGTGGAAGTACTTGGGAGTCGTGGATGAATGGCTTGTCTAGGCTATAAAAGAAAGCATGCAACGCACTGCCTCCGCCACCCTGCTTCCAATCCTGGCCCTGACTTTTTCCAGAAGAAAACAGTAAACTTGGTGTCTGAAAAGCTTCACGACTAATGGCATTACATTTTTCAGGGAATAAAGTATTTACAGATCCACAGATGTGTGTTTTACTTCTACATATTTTTTCCAGCTTTTGTTTGACATTCAGTTGTTGAAATGTGCTACTTCTTAGGGAGATGCTTGACATCCAAAGTTTCCCTTGACACCTATATTTCATAGTACATCAGTTTTCGGCCGGGCCAAATGAAATATCAGAGATTCAGTTCTTCTAAAGTTTAGAGTCCGCTTCCTAAATTCAGGTAGCCAGAATGGAGTAGCCTGAATTAAAGGTGTTTTTTACAACCACATCTTCAAATTAGTACTTCTGTATTTAACTGTGCTAAATGTTTCTGCCAGGCAACAGTCCCGGATTCCCCAAGCTAAATGATGCAGTGTGGCTTGTGAACATTCAAAGACTTTCCTTAAAGCATACGGGCGAAACCACACTACACAGCACTGGAGAGACCCTCCTCTTTCTGGCTCTGTATGTTCCCTCTGTTCTCACAATACATAGTTACTCTACTTGTGGGTTTTTGTCAGTAAAGAGTGTGTGAAATGACATTAGAGCTGTGTTGCTGGAAGCGTGTCAGGATGGAGGCTTGCTGGGGTAGTATGAAAAGACTATGTAGTGTAAAGGGACCCGAATCTGGTGCAGTTTGATCTAAGTTGTTTATTGGAGCAGACCTAGGGGATGTTCTCTTCAGAATAAGGAAGGAAAATTAGCTGACAGCCTTACAGACTTATCTAATTTTCCTGTCCTAAATCCTAACTTTGGTGGAATTATTTTGGTTTTGTCTGGTACTACGGATCAAGATAGTTCATTCTTTCATCTTAACTTTATTCAAGAAGGTATATAAGTAAGTGATGCATGATTTTGTTGGGGGTTTTTGTAATGTAAAAAGACTACACAACTTCATGAATCTTATAGAAGTTCACATTCTTCCCCGAATTACCCCCCATATGTCTTTGAACAAGATATCATCTGACTGTTGGCTGGCACTCCTAGGTGCTATTGATATAATCACAGTAGTTAGTTCCCCTTTCTGACAGTATGCTTTTGTCTGACACCTATTCTTTATAGGTTTATTAATCTCAGGAGAGTGGTATCAACATCAGATACCACAGCATAAACACCTTCTAAAGCAGAGCTGTTCACATATGCACTAAATGTGTAAACTGCCATACACATCCATGAGACACATCCTGAATAAGCTGAAGGAGCTTGATTAATTTGTCTGATTCTAAATCATTATCAGTTAAAGACAAAACCAATGTCAAATGAAATCAAACACTGACAATTTTCCATTGGTTAAATAAGCACAAATGATCTTCATAATAGTCTTTATAACGGTCTCCTACAGCTATTTTAGGGCTAGCTTGACCCACTCCCCCACCCCTACGTCCCACTGCTTGAAGTAAAAGGACGCTTCCCTTCATTTTCATTTTCCCACCCCCTGTGCAACAGTGGGATAAAGATGTAGACACAGATTGAAAGTACATCCAGACCTGTGGAGATTTTGATCTGACCAGACCCAGCCCTTGTCCAACCTCTTAAACTATGAAGATGCATGAGTGTGTCATTGCACCTCAGTGATAACTGCAGAGTCTCAGCAGAGCTCAGCAGGTTCGATACAGCACTATGCTAACATAGCCAGCTCACTGACAGATGGGAGCTGGCTCGCATCCACCTACCCTGGAGTACAGACAAAACAAGTTCAAGTCTATCTGCACATGTTCATAAAAGCAAAAGCACAGCTGCACGGCCTAAAAGAGGAAGGGAGTGGCAGCAGAGGCTCGGGCTAAAAGCTCGCTCCCCTTCCTACAGATTCACTGCCTAAAAAAGGAGAGGAAGCTGGATATTCTGGAGATAAAAAAAAAAAAAAGAAAACCCTGGTGTGGCTTGTTTGATGACACAATACAGAAGGTTGTGCAAGAAGTTTGCCTTTCAGAGAGGTATGGAGCTGCGCTTCTCCGTCCAGAGAGCCAGTGCTAAAGGGCACAGCTAATCCTTCAGGGTATGATTCCTACATCATCCTTTCAGCCTCTGCTAGGTCAGCCAGCTGTGAAAAGAAGGAGATATACTTGGTGGAAGAGGGAAAGAAAAGCAAGGCAATGTGCATTTGTATTTGGCTCCATATTTCTCCCATATATATACTACAATTTTATTTCTTTCAGGTAGGAAGGAAAATCTGATAACAATTTAGCTTGTGTGTCTCACCTTTGTGAATTTGCTAATGGTAGAATTTCTAATAAACAGATATTTTTTTTATGAATTTCAGGTCAACTTTTTCATTCTAGCTTGAAAATTTCCAGCCAATTTAAACTAAATTCACAGGTAAAAAAAATTGCTATCAATATTACCAAAAGAAAGACAAACAAAATCTTTGAAAGAAACACATACTAATTTATTCATGCTTGGCACATGTAACAGCTATACTAGCTTTAGGAGTTGTGGGTGCATAGAAATTTTATTAAGATTAGCTTCTGAAGGACAGAAGATGACTAGAAGAACCTACTGTTTATCAAAGCATCTAAAAGTTTATCATACATCTGCTGTTAAAAAACAATCACACAGGAAGTCAGAAATATTGGAAAAGTAGACATGACATGGAGCAAATCTTATCTTTTTCACTTCAATTTCCTATTTACCATTTCTTACCTTATGTTCTCATAACACTGGTACAGACCACGTTGGCTGTCTCTAGTCCAGAACTTGCCAATCCAGAACTTGCCTGAGCCAAACGCCAAATGCATGCTAGGAACCACATGCTTTTCTAAGGGTATAGTAACTCTCCTGAAGTCAGCTGAGATATAGGATAAATATATGGGAAAAGAGAAACAAGGCTTATCTTATACGACATTTGTGACTAGAAAGATTAAAGCAAACTGTTTATCATGCAGGCAAAGTATTAAAACACACATTATGTTATGAGTTGCCCCTTGCCTTAGTTATTTTACAATACTAAAATTATAACTTTGAAGAACAAAAATTGCATTTAGCAACAGAACTAATGTCTCCCGCATGTGCATTTGTATTTTTTCATTAATAAAAATCAGATTTGCATAAGCCTACTGGATTAAAATTGGTCAAATTCAAAATCACAGGAAATCTTCTTCCTCAGAGTTCTTTCAACAGAAAAATTTGACCATAGTCAAACTCATTTAGTCTGTTTTTAAGTAAAATATTTTATGGAAGAAAAGCTCTTGAAATTGACGTATCGTTCCTTCACCCTCATACCACCAAGAAATCCTGTAACTGGGAAAAGTTGTACGGTCTATAAAAAGGTAACTAAAACCATCTCACCTTTTTTTTTTCAAGTTTAGAATTTAAGAAAACTGTGTGAAAATGCCAGGATTAGCAAAGTTAGAAGTCACCTGCAGGAGATCAGAGAAAGCACCTGTTTTCCAAGGTAGAAAGGCTAAATATGAAACAGATGTTCCCCTTCTGCTCTGAATGGTGGAGGTAAGATGAAAATCTATTCTTGGTTAAAGACAGGAACTTACAACTCTCTGGAATTAAGTAGTTGACTTTCCATTTCCTTTTGGAAGTGACACTGGACAAAAATGCCACCTGGGTTGATCGAAAAGATGGATTCATCTTTGCACTGAGCCAGCAGGTTTGCAAAACAGTCAGAAGTTAATCTGCTATCTAGCTCAGAGGCAGATCTAACTTCATCCATTACTTCAAGAGGGTAATAGGGAGGGACCTGGGAACTACTGACCAGTCGGCCTCACCTCAGAGACAGGTAAGATCATGGAATAGATCATCCTGGAATTTATGCTGAAGAGTATGGAACCCAGGGAAGTGATTAGAGACAGCCAACATGGCATCAGAAAGGGCAAATCATATCATGACTGAATAATCAATTGGCCTTCTACGATGGAGTGACTGCATCAGTGGACAAGGGAAGACCAACTGATCTCATATACTTGGTCTTCTGTAAGGCCTTTGATATGGTCTCCCACAACATTCTTCTAAATTGGAGAAATCTGGGTTTGAAATGGACTATTAGACAAATAAAGAATTGTTGGCTGGATGGCCACATCCAAAGAGTTGAATTCAATAGCTCAACATCCAAATGGAGATCAGTAAGAAGTGGTGCCCCTCAAGGGTCTGTACTGGAACCAAAACTATTTAATATTTTCACCAATGACATAGTGGGATTGAGTGCACTCTCAGCAAATTTGCAGATAGCACCAAGCTGAGTGGTTCAGTTGATATGGGATGTCATCCAAACAGACCTTGACAGGCTTGAGTAGCAGGCCCGTGTGAGTCTCATGAAGTTCAACAAGGCCAAGTGCAATGTCCTGTACCTGGATAAGGGCAATTTAAAATTGCAATACAGATTGAGGGGTGAATGGATTGAGAACAGCCTTGCAGAGGACTTGGGGATACTGGTGGAATTAAAAACTGGGCATGAGCCAGCAATGTGCACTTGCAGCCCAGAAAACCATTTGTATCTTGGGCTGCATAAAAATCCCCCATGGCCATCAGGTCATCAAGGGAGGTGATTCTGTCCCTCCAGTCTGTTCTTGTGAGACCCCACCTGGAGTATTGCATCCAGTTCTGGGGTCTCTAGTACAGGAAAGACATGGACCTATTGAAGCAGGTACAGAGGAGGACCACAGAAATGATCAGGGCATACCTTCGGTATGATGGCAGGCTGAGAGAGTTGGGATGTTCAGCCTGGAGAAGAGAAGGCTCTGGGGTCACCTTAGAGCAGTCTTTAATATGTAAAGGGGATTTATAAGAAAGATGGAGAGAGTCTTTTACCAGGGTCTGTAGTGGCAGGACAAGGCGGCACAAGGTTTTAAACTGAAAGGGTAGATTTAGGCTAGATACAAGGAAGAAATTTTTTGTGATGAGGGTGGTGAAACATTGGCATACTCTGCTGACAGAAGCTGTGGATGCCCCATCCCTGGAAGCATTCAAGGTCAGGTTAGATGGGACTTTGAGCCCATAACAGCAGGGTTAGACTAGATGATCTTTAAAAGTTCCTTCCGATATAAACCATTCTATGATTCTATGATAAATGTAGCTCACTGGCGCCTAACTCAGTAACGCAGCTATTGCTTGTCGGCGCAAGTTTTGCTCTCAGGAGCAGGCCATTAAAATCAGTGCAATAGCTGAGTACAAAAGATTTACTACAAGAATTGGTCGTTATATTCTCTATGTCATTGCATCAATTAAAAAGGCTATTATGAGTTCAAAAATTAGTCTTTCGGTTGGTTCATAAAATGATAAAGTTGTTTAATATGGCGATTTGATGTCAAATAGTAAGGGTTCTATTTTTTCATAAAGTTGAAGGGGTTTGAAATTGTAATAACTTAGAAATAACCTTTCCAAATTTCCTAGAAATTATACCAAGATTTATCACTAATAGTTCCAAGCAAAATGGAATTCAATCCACTGCTGGGTACAATTTATGATCCACAGAGATTTGCAAATACTGAGAAAAAAATTAACAACAAAAATGTAATTTTTAAATCTCAAAAATTAGCAGGAATACGGTAAACCTATAAACAATCACCGGGATTTAAAATGTTTTACCAACCTGCTTTACTCATACTTTCTTAAATTGTCCTCTCTCACAGTTTCTGTGAAAACATTTTTAACGCACTTTTTTTTTTAAAACAAACCTGAGATTTTGGACCATGTTTTATGAATATGTGGCCTTAGTTTTCTTGCCAGGTTTGCAAATACGCATCATTAGAACTACACATACTACACATTGTATAAAGGAACATTTATAAAAAGTGGAATCAACACTATTTCTCCTTTGTCACTCCTGGAGGAAAAAGCTTAAACAACCATCAAAGGCACGCAGCATATCTGAAAGACTTCTTTGTCCGAACAGTAACTGTTTCTAAAAGGCAATTTCTTAAGAAAAAAAAGTTAGCAACTCACAACCTCGTGTAAAAGGGTAATGACAAATCTAAAAAGTAATTTTCAAAGACAATGGTTACACAAAGAGTCGCCTGTTATTCCTCGCTATATCTGTGATCATCAAGGCAGTTTTTGCTTCTCATTTTTGGGTAAGAATTCAATCCGTTATTTTTCTATTGTATATCTCATTCACACAATTATAATAAGCTCCAGACCTCTGACTTGGCAATAGTTTTTTAAACAACACAAACAAAAGATAACACTATTGCAAGTCTGGAATGATTCAGATCCAGCTACTTTATTGAACTACTATGGGTTGTCTTCATAACCAAACTGGAGAGAAACTACTATATTTTCTGCCGTGAATTCATAATCAGGAGTCCTTGCTTGGGCGTTTCTGTACTTTGAGACTAGCTTCCTCTGTAACATATTCCAACAACAATTATGCATGTTAACGTTCACAGGCTTTCATTAGCGCTTTTCTTGGAAATTATTAGCCCAACCTGTTCTTAGACTTAATGCTAAAGAGTATTAGCGTATTATTGACATACCACACTGAGAACAGAAGAGTGCTGGAGAGTATTTACGCTGCTGATAACAGGTAAGAACCAGCCAGAAATGAAATTAAGGACTATCAGGTCAAAAAAAAAAACAACCCCAAAACCCAAAGAAAACCCCCAAAACAACAAAAAAACCCCAAAACCAACCAACCAACTAACCAAAAACTCCACCAAAACAACAAAACCTTGAACTTTTGTTTTTTATATTCAACCACAAGTGTTTTCCATTCTGCCAGCGTGCATTATAACTTACAGTAACTTACTTACTTACACAACTCAGTGCTATATTTTTGTATTCTCATAGCTCCCTTCACATGAATAGTAACACACAAAGAAAGACAGCTTGACTTACGGTTTAAATACTGAGCTTGCTACTGAAGATGCTGGAGCCACACACACCCTTTCTAGTATTTATCAACAATGAGCTGAGGGAGGACTTTAGATACTGAATGCTCATGAAAAATCAGGGTATGTCAATAAATGTATGGACAATCTTCAGGATTCAGTCCCAAAATTAGATTATGAAATTACTACTTGTAACAAAACATGAATTTTAATAGAGAGCTTTAATAAATTTTCTTTTTTTCTTTCTTTCTTTTTTAGATTTTCTTTTCTGTGTTACATTGGTGCCACTAAACAGCTCAAAGCATCCTAGCAACAGTTCGTACACATTCTATGTGTGACAGAAACACCACATTCCAGTTCTTATGATTTCTGGGATATGGCCATGAGAAAGAAAATATGCTCGGATCTCTGCGGAGTGAATCTGAACTGACTGCTCACAGCTGGGTATTCCAGAAGAACCTCTGTTGTCTTGTTGGCTGCTTCACAATAAGAGAAAAAAAAATACCACATCAGCACCCTTTCTTCACCCTTAATTACCCTACCATTATCTTCTATGAATGAGGGAGAACAGTAATTCAAGCAAACTTAGTAGATTTTAGCATATTTTTGCATATGATGAATTAGAAATTGGGAAGATTGGAGCCATTAGTATGGCTGCAGGAGCACAACTCCAAGGGCAAATAAAAAGAAAATCCCTCTACCACAAGAATGGCATTGCACATCTACAGTGGCACTTCCCCAGTAAAGCTGCAGGTACTGGGAAGCACAGCATATCTCCATAGGAGAAGAAGCACTTGGACAAGCACTGGGAGGGCAGAGGCATCCAAAGAGTTTCTGAGCACATCCCTGACCAGCAGAACTGAAGGGATTACGTGAGGTAGAAGTTCATGCCTCTCTTTTAAAGAAGACTCTCTCTTTCGCCATCTGCTCAGAGGTGGATATACTATTGTGAAGTGAGTAGAGGGGTTGTATAGGCAGAGAGGCAGGAAAACCCCTTCTTTCAGTCACCTACACAGTACATAGTCACCAGATGTAGGTGAAATTCATCAGATGCCAGAGCATTTCTTGACTTGGTCCTCTGAAAAATGCCCAGATGGACTCTTCTGCATACTCCCTGATGAAGCTAAGGTGACTTAACATGTTAGCTTTTGGTCTTTCTCTGCTGGGATGGGCCCATGGGATCACTCTTACCACCTCCCCTTATCACTTATCTGCAAAGGGTAAGATAAAAGGGCAATTAGAGTCAGAGAGAGAAAGAAGATACTTTTATGGGATTTGACCTAGACTTATGAGCAGACTCAGTAGTCATTAACAACTCAGGGAAAAGCACATGGAAGAAGAATACAGAAATATGAAGAACAGATTAAATAATAGGTTCCCAAGAGAGATATTTGATTCAGGCTCCCTGTGCAATAGTGAGTAAATACAAGGAGATTAAATACTTACGGTAGTAAGGATCAAAGGCCAGGTTTATAACACATTTTTGGCAGGGATATGCAGAAACAGATCAATGCTCGGTGGCCTACAGACACCTAGTAGGATTGTCATATTTCCTGGTGAAATCAGGGTAAGTCATAAACCTCTGAAAATCCCAATAAGTGCCTTGGTAGTAGCTCTGCACATCTGCATACCTTTTGAAAATCTAAATCTCAGCTAAATAGTCAATCCCAAATGAGCAGATAGCAGTTGACAAACGTTTACAGTTCTCATCACAGTTTCTATCTCACCCAGGAAAAAGCAGAGGTATGAAAAATAAAACACTACAATTTTAAGAATTTGTAATGACACTAAGAATTTAATATCTGTGTTTTAGATGCAAATCAATGCACTATATCCCAAAAAGCAGATAAAATCCAAAATCGGTATGCTGAAACATCAAAGCACTGTTTTTTACGAGTCTGATTAACATCCATTAAACTTAGCTGGCGTGACAAAGTTCATCACAGTAACAGAAACTTATTGTAATCCTATAGACTATGAGAAAAAGCAGCATGGCATTTTTCCAGTTTGGATTATAAGTGGAAAGTTGCAGTTTAGATGTCACTGGTCTTTTCTATGTGTGTCATGGCCAGTACCCCCATGTGTTTACTGGATACACAGTTTGGCGCTGTGCTTATTCATTTACTCTTCAAAATTCCCAGTCCAAACAAAGAGACACTGCTTGCATCATAAGCCCAGTGACTCATACCATATAATCAGGCTTCCTCTTTATTTGGACCTTGAACAACTGGCTTGACCCATGATGTAACAACTGTTTGCGGAAAAAAAAAACCCAAAAAACAATTTTCCCTAAGCATAAGCAGAACTGGTAATAACAGACGTCAGCTTAAGTGGGTTAATAGGGTCATAGAACCATTTACATTTCATTTGGTTAGTTTTTTAAGTTCTGTGTAGCTTTTAAACAATTGAAATCGTTGCACTAGGAAAGGAAGAGAGAAAATTCCAGCAACTTTTTTACAAATAATAGATCTCCTAGATAAGAGAGTTCAAGAATCTCACTCCTTTGTAATGGAAACTGTGTTACTGACTACAAATAAATATAGAATCATAGAAACAATCATAGAATCATAGAATGTTTTGGGTGGCAAGAGTCCTTTAAAGGTCATCTAGTGCACCCTCTCCCGCAGTGATCAGGGACATCTTCAACTAGATCAGATCAGGCTGACCAGAGCCCCAACTAACCTGACCTTGAATGTTTCTGGGGGTGGGGCACCTACCCCCTGGCCAGGCAGCCACTTCCAGTGTTTCGTCACCCTCATTGGAAAATACTTCTTTATATCTAGTCTGAATTCCCTCTCTTTTATTTTAAAATTATTACCTCTTCTCCAGCCACAATAGGCCTTGCTTGAAAGACTGTCCCCATCTTTCTTATAAGCTGCTTTTAAGTACCGGAAGGCTGCAACAAGGTGTCTCGGGAGCCTTCTCTTCTCCGGACCGAAAAACCCCAACTCTGTCAGCCTTTCCTCACAGGAGAGGTGTTCCAACCCTCTGACCATTTTTTGTGGCTCTCCTCTAGACCCACTCCAGCAGGTTTATATCCTTCTTGTGATGAGGGTTCCGGAGCTGGACACATCAGAGTCACCTCTCTTGACCTGCTGGCCACACTTCTTTTGATGCAGCCCAGGATACGGTTGTCTTTCTGGGCTTCAAGTGCCCATTGCTGGCTCATGTCCAGCCTTTCATCTACCAGTACCCCCAGGTTCTTCTCCACAGAATAATATATGCTGTCAAAAGCACGGGGAGCAAACAATTTAGAATACATTGCAGAAGTGACAATCAGTAGTCTTTTTAACCTGAACAGATACCAATGCTTCAGATAGATATTCAATTTGAATTTTTATTACTATTTTTACTTAAAAATTCAATTTTATTTTAACTTGAGAAGGTTTTCCAAATCCAATTTCCCAGCTATTTGTCCCACTCTTGTCCCCAGACTCAGCTAATGCCCTGCATGTTTAATCTGTGCTCTTCATCATTTGTGCATTGCCAACATTCATAAATATTCTGCAGAAACCTCTCTCTTCCTCTATTATCCTTATATTTTTCCTTTGCTTGCACCTGTACAGCCCCATTGCCTTCATAGTACACCCTGAAGTACACCTTGCAATGTTATTGAGGATAATGGCCATGTCATACCAACTTACATTAAAAAAGCATTTTATTTATAAAAAAAAGGCAGAAAATACTTCACTTGCCTTGGACCACACTGAAATTACCATCTCAAAGACATAAGAACATAAAAATCTTATGCCAGCAAAAGAATGTCAAGTATTACATAGTTTATTCATATCAACCCAGTGCAATCAAACTATGCTCAACAACCGTAAAATGCTGCAGAAGTATAGTATAAAGAGATAACCTTGTGCACTCTATCAATCAGAGATAAGCACAGGTTACCTAGGTGGGGTTTCACTAGAGTTACTAATCCATTTCTGGAATAGAAGAAGTTCAGGGAAAATTAAATGCTTAGCAAAATAAAACACAGGAAATATCAATAACCTGCATGCTTCAAGGTATTGCTGTGATTTGTCAAACTGAACCAAACAGAACCACCAAGCAGAAACGGGGTTTTGGCAATCCATAACTTCCTGCCAAACATTTTGGAGAATTCACATGGTCAAGTATACAGGTGTATGATAAAATATCTTGAAATGTTTTGCCTCTCTGCCAGACAGATAGGAATTGTCTACGTAAAATTATATTTTCTTCTTC
>NW_010389147.1:0-17828 GCF_000710305.1 Buceros rhinoceros silvestris
TTCAGTTCTCTTTTTGGCCCAAGGTTAAGTTCTACACTAGGAAGTTCCACTACAAATGAAAGTTCACAGAAGAGAGAAGGAATGGTTAAGAAAACCAGAACTGACCTGGAAGGGAAATTAACAGAATGTTTATGAAGACAGAATTTATCTTACTTCCATTTTAGATTTTCTGAAGATTTTTGTTAATGACAGAGGGCGTGACACTGGCGAAGCCACCACAGATCGTAGCTGCAAGCAGTGAACTACCTTACATATGGTAATGGCCATAAGTAAGTGCCTTGTGAAAGGTAGAAAAGGGCAAACATACAGTGATTCTTTCCCAGACTGTAGCAAATTATATTAATGGGTTTCGTGAACCAAAGGCAGTGTCTTTATATTCAGTAGCCCTTCCATGATTTCTTCAAGGGACTTGTCCTATGATGTCTTTGAAACCATATAAAATCTTATCACCCACATCCTTTAAATATGCTCATTTTATCAGAGTTATCTGCTTCTACTTTGAATTGGCCACTTGCTAGTCTTATTTGACGTTTCTTCATTGCTATAGTCTGAGAAACAGTGAAGAGCTGTTTGCTGTTACCTGCTCTGTAACACTGTTGGTTTCAGAGACCTTTGTCCCTTCTTTTTCTCCAGGTTAAAATTCCCAGACTACTTCATTGTTCCAGACACAATGACCATCTCACATCTTAGCCATTCCTTGTCACCCTATTCAGTACTTTTTTGTAAGTGCTACAGCCTTTGTTCAGAAATTAGTTCATGGCTGTTTAATGTCATAGCACCACTAAAAGGGTGATGTTAGAATGAGGTGAAAACAGACAGGATCAAATAAATTCAGCTGAGTCATGTAACTTTACCTCACAGAGATATAGGAGAAAATGACAGAGATATACAGGAAAAAATAGAAATGTGACAGTCCAGCCAGCAGAGAGAACTAATTATTGTAATGTTAATATTGACACGGAAATCACAGCAAACACGTTTAAACAAGTTTATTCACTAATCACTAGGAAAACTAGAGGGTGCGGAACATAATGCTTATGCTGTTTTGTCTCTTCATGAATCATAGAATCATCTAGTTGGAAGAGACCTTTAAGACCAAGCCCAACCGTTCACCCTGCACTGCCAGGGTCCCTAAACCATGTCCCTCAGCACCACACCCACACGGCTTTTAAACACCTCCAGGGATGGGGACTCAGCCACCTCCCTAGGCAGCCTGTTCCAATGCTTAATGACTCTCTGTAAAGAAATTTTTCCTGATATCTAACCTAAATTTCCCCTGACGCAACTTAAGGCCAGTGTTTACTCTGAGCACTACATGCATTGGCTATTGAGTGAAACCCCATTGTCGTTAGCACTTGCATGCTTTAAAGCATTTTACTAAAAAGGCTTGTAACTTCTTGCAAGCAAAGTGCATGCACACTTGCCAGCTGCATTACTCACACAGCTCTTCTGGCATACTCATCTCATGCATCTCAGCTGAGTTCAAGGCTTCATATGTTCGTATATCACTTGTCAGAACAGAAGTAAAAAGAATGAATCACAGATGGCGTGAATTCCTTTGTTTCTTTTATCCATGATCTGTATGATGTATTGTGATCTACATTCAAGTAAAGGATTAGCAGGTAAATGCATGCACAGAGCTTTGAATAGACTGAGTAACTGCACATGCAAATGGCAGTTGCATAGGTAGTTTGACACGCAGTTTCTTCATTTATTCATTACATGTTGTTGTGCATGCAAATTAGGAACATGTGCTTCTGTAGAGCTCCTATTTGCTATGTTTGTGCTACAAATTATTTAAACACCCATTAGTTTTTAATTGCAAGTACTGCCATTACAGAGTATATTTTATCTTTAAGACCATGGTCCATAAGGTTGCTGCAAAAGCATAATCCTGCCATAGGTCCATACCATGCCTATTGTGCTCATGCTGCACCAGGTACTAGGGGGTTACTCCAAGATCTGCCCCAAATGTCTGACCACTTTTTCTATAAGGTCTTGTTTGTCCTATGCCACCTGTTTTTGGCTTAGATTGGTTAAGGATCTGGGAAATGAGGCTGTTGGCTGGACATGTTGGCTGGAAGGGATGTCTTCTAATCATTTAGTGCGATGTCCTGCTACACGCCCCAGCATTAGCAGTGCCCACTGCTTCCATGAGACATCACAGCTTGTCACTCAGAGCGGTAGTAATTTTACCCCTCAGATTTTAACACATACCTTATTTTGCCTATTTTGGGGTGTTTTTCCCTTCTCCATCCTTTCTCTTCTCATCTCTTTTTCTTTTTCCTTCTCTTGATTCCAAGTGCTGTGAAAATAAATTCCAACATAAACAAGAAGAGAATTTCTCACTTCAAATAAAAATCAACCTGCCTTACCCGTTTTGTTCTTGGCTCAGGCATGTACAGTCATAATGGTCATGCTGGGGAGACACCAGTGACCTGATTCAGGGACGATTAGATTTCTTCTAATTAAACCTATTCAGGACCCCAGCAAGCCTGAAAGCGGAGCATTTGTCAGTGCTGTGGGCTTATACAGGTTGCAATTCAGCATCCAGCACTTCTGTGTGATTTGACCAGGTCTGCAAGACCAGGTCTACTTCTAAGATGGAGCAGGAACATGACTGGTTTCTGAATACTGCCAACGCTGGAGCAAAATTAGCAGCTCAGTACCAGGGCTGGAATGAACCTTCATTTGCCTTGGGGTATGAGCCCTGGGGCATAATGTATACATTAGGCATCTGTGGGTATACTGGAGATATTAGGCATCTGTGAGTTTAGGCAGCAACTGAAGAGGCAGTTTTAGGGCTGTAATATTGGCGTCTAAGTTGGGATTCAAGTGGGACTTGGCACCTCAGCACACAGCTTGCTAGAACAGCAAGTTCTGTTTTGTCTCCATGGCTGGCTGGAGACTGTGGTGCAGAAGGCAGGGACTCCAGCAGCTTCAAGACCATGGACATATGGCTGCATCTAGCTTTGCATTAAAAATGAAAATAATTGGGTTGTGCAGGGACACATCAGCTCATAGTTGCATTCTTCACTGGTTTTTAGCTCTTTTTAAAGTGCAGGTGTTAGTGCCAGAGAAGGGAGACAGACTGACAGCACTGACAAACACCATCTTCTGTTCAGTTACAACACACACAGAGTATTGGCAGAGCAACTAAAGGGTCCTGTCCCCAGTATGTTTTTTTACAGCTGGAAATGCCAACCTGCCATTGCTTTCATGCACTTGAAGCTGTGTTACGGGGAAGCTGCTTAATGACAAAAAGAAGCAAGAAATTGTGTTCGGGTTTGGGGTTTTTTTCCCCCTTTTGGAATGGTATTTTTTGCTTTGTGAGACTGTTTCAGTGAAAGTTCTTCAGGCTCTGGCAGGAAAAAGTTAAACTCCTACCTTTAATGCAACACTCATGTAAACAAAAAAAAAAATCTTTGCCAGGAATCTAATTTATTTCCCAAATGCACTCAATTAAAAGGTATCTGGAAAGGACAATCAAAATCAGTACAGCTTGAATGCAACACTACAGGCTTGGGGAAGAGTGGCTGGGAAGCTGCCTGGCCAAAAGGGACCTAAGGGTGTTGATCAACAGCCAGGTGAATATGAGCCAGCAGTGTGCCCAGGTGGCCAAGAAGGCCAATGGCATCCTGGCTTGTATCAGCAATAGTGTGGCCAGCAGGAGCAGGGAAGAGATTGTTACCCTGTTACTCAGCACTGGTGAGGCTGCTCCTCAAATACCGTGTTTAGTTTTAGGCCCCTCAGTACAAGAATGACATTGAGGTGATGGAGCTTGTCCAGAGAAGGGCAGTGAAGCTGCTGACGTGTAGAGAATAAGTCCTATGAGGGGCAGCTGAGAGAACTGGAGTTGTTCAGCCTGGAGAAAAGGAGATTCGGGGTGACCTCATCACTCTCTACAACTACCTGAAAGGAGGTTGTAGTGAGATGGGGATCAATCTGGTCTACCAAGTAACAAGTGATAGGACAAGAGGAAACAGTCTCAAGTTGCACCAGGGGAGATTTAAGTTGGATATTAGGAAAAATTTCTTTACAAAAAGGGCTGTCAGGCATTGGAACAGGCTGCCCAGGGAAGTGGTGGAGTGACCATTCCAGTAAGTATTTAAAAGATGTGTAGGTGTGGTGCTGAGGAATACGATTTAGGGACCCTGGAGAGATGACCTTTGCAATCATGCCATGTGTGTCTGTCTCTTTTTGAGAGTCAGGTAGAGGTCTTAAAGATACCAACAGTTCTGAGGAAATGGACATCTAAGCAGAGGAGAAAGGTCTTGCAGTTGCCTTGACTGACAGCCTGCAATGTGAATGTAAACTTTATTAGATAATATTTACAGCAGACAAGAAGATAAGTGTCTGCCACTGCTCCCTCAGAACTGCCCACAGGATGCAAATCCAAGAAACTAAGCATCATTAGCTCCTCTCCTCTATATACAATATCATTGTTAAATGACTCCTTTCCATGGCTTCCTAGATTTTGCCTTTTGTACACTACTGAGTGACAAAGCAGCTTCCCGCAGCCACTTCTTGCTCTGACATTGCAGTCCCCTCCTACTCCTCAAAATACTGGACTGAACAGGGCACTGGCAAGAACAGCGCTAAGGATCATCATTCAACCTTCTCTTCAAGGAAGGGTACTTGTTGCAGAAAAACACCCTTGAGGACATCTGTTAAACATAACATAACTTCAGGGTTGGTAAATAAAATTGTCTTTGTTGTGGAAAAGCACTGAAACCAGAAGGTCTTCCTGATCAGCTGGTGAAACACTAACATAGCTGTTGTCTGTATTGTCTTTGGAATGCTGCTTAAAATTTGCTAGCTAGTGTGTCCTTTTGATGTCGCATTTTCTCAGGGAGAGGGTGCAGAATGTTCAGCCCTTCGCACACTTCTCTCTGTTTTTTTCTTCCTTAGCAAGCATAAACAAGTGTTAGTGAACACTGAGGAAGGAGCCTCTGTAGAGTCAGGGCAAGTGTGAGGCAGAGAGGGAACTAAGTTAGTTATTCAGGCTGTTTATGTGTTTGAGGGCAGCTATCTAAACTGCTCTGTGTGCATTATAGCTTGCCAGGTGAATAACAGCACCATGCTGGTGTCCTGTCCAGCCCCCGCTGCTGTAGTGCTCTGTAGGGAGCTGCTTTCTTTGAGTTAATACTACTGGGAAGAAGGTAGATAAAGGAAAGAGACATAGTGTAAGGACAGCAAAGGGAAAACTGAATTAAACATTTAAGAGGCATTTAAATTCAAACATCCAAAGGCACGTTTCACACACATTCTTCATATGTTCAGGCAGCACTTTGATATTTCAAAATATGTTTCACAAGGAGGGTGGTGAAACACTGGCAGAGGTTGCCCAGAGAGGTGATAGATGCCCCATCCCTGAAAACATTCAAGGTCAGGTTGGACAGGGCTTGGAGCAACATGACCTAGTTGAAGATGTCCCTGCTCACTGCAAGGAGGGTTGGACTAAATGACTTTTGAAGGTCACTTCCAACACAAAGCCTTCTCTGCTTCTATGATTTTGGATTTTCTGTTTCAGCTCTGTTCTGCCTTACCTACCCACTGGCCTCTTGGGCTTTGTCATATCTTTGCAGGAAGCTGTTCTGCCCAGTCTCATCCACATCAGCAGTACAGATGATCACAGGAACATGGAGTCCTTTGAGCTGTGCTGCTCTGAGAATCACAAGAGAGTTGCCTCACTCTTCTCTCCATTAATAACCAGCAGTGGAAAAAAAAAAAACCTGAAGAAAGTATTAAAGATCTGGGGCGCTCATAAACAGGCATTTTAGAAACATAAGGTGTCTAAGCACTATTAGAAAAATAATTGCAAGATGAGTTAGGAGAGGAGATGTCATGGGGGGAAAAGTCTGCAAAATATTCCATAACAAAATGGAAAACAAGAATAATTCAGGTACTTATTGGAGGCTCACTCTTCTAGGAAAAATGCTCCATATCTCCTTGAAACTGTTCTGCAGAGTTTCTATTAAAAAAAGAAACACCACCCTAATTTATTGGGATTTTTTGCATAAGGTAACACTCATGGGGAATTGAATCCCCAGCACAGGACAGTCAGTTGCTGTCCAGATGGCACCAGGAGCCTCTGTTGCGAGGAACCTCTGTTGCAATGGTGTCTTCAGCTGCATCAAATGAGACTCTGAGGTCTTGTTCTTCTGAATTCTTGTAATCCAGTTGGTTCTACTGTACCCTACATAGTATGATCCTTCAGCAGTCATTTATTTAAACGGTGCACAAAGCATCTCTTAATTATCTTAACTGTCTTCAGAAGACTGCTCTGTGTAACTATTCCTGCATCTGCAAGAAGAGACCAAGTACAAGTTTCTTACCTATTGCAGCTGAATCCATTCTACAGCAGGAACTGCCTAGGGGAACCCACCAGCATGCCCTGATCTCTTCTTAGGAAGTTTATCAGCACACTAAAGCGTGTAAATAGTTCCTATCGGATGGCCTATGCACAGCAGGGGCTGCTTGGTGGAATCCCCAGAACCGTTGAAAGCTCCCACCTGTTCATTTTCCATAAAGAATACAGCAAATGTTTTGTTGTGGAGGCAGCTGGGAGTTTAATCACTTTTTGTCACAGATCAGTGCATTGTCTCATCTATGCAGAGTCTAGCTGGGGAGGTCCTGGATTGCCCAGGCAATTAATGACTAAGTTGATGGGACTTGTATACAGGCATAGCCTGATATGCAGATACATTACTACTGTGACTGCAATTTCCTTCTTCTATCAAAATCATAACTGAAATTTCATAGATTTCACCACAGCTGTGGTGTCTATTTTTATTTTATTTCAATAAATATGTTTGTGCTCGAACATCCTGTAAGCGTCTATTTTACTTGGAAAATGGGTATCTCTTAAGTCTTTCACGATATTCTTATGAAGAACATCCTTACCATGGTAGTGGGCCTCTTTTCTTGATTCTGTCTGTGTTATAGTATTTCCCAGCATGGTTCTCTTCTCTTCGTGGCTCTTTTCCTTTCACTTCCTGCTTTTCTCTGTCCCAGTCTCTCCTGTAGCTGTCATATATGCCATTTCATGATCATCTCATGTGCTAGTTATTCTGCCTTATCTGTAAAAACTGCTCCCCTCATAAATGTCCTTAAGATTCATTTTTCCTCCTGTTGTCTTCTCCAAGGCTTTGGGTATGCCACTTTTCAGGCATACTCTCATTGTCCCTCAGTGTTTCAGCCCTTTGGTCCTACTTGTTCCTCTTTGGAACAGCTACTTTCGTCCTGTTTTCTGTTTTCCGTGGAGCAGAAACTAACAGTTGTGGAAGGATCTGACTATGTTACTGTGCTGAAGCTGCAGCTAGGTTTCAACACAGAGCACTGAAAATGTGGAGGATTTGCCTAACTCCCAAGCAGTCCCCAAGCGATCTGAACAGAATTCTCCTGTATAGAGCTCTGCAGGAAGGCTGAAGCCACCAGCCAGGGTGGCTACACTGGGTTTGTCCATTTTTCTTATAGTTTAGAACAAAAGAGACATGCAAGCCAAGCTAAACTAAAATGATGCCGTGTAGATTCATACCTCATCCCAGCATATGATTTCTGTAGATGGTCCTTTATTACGTGCAGTTTTCCTGCTTTTCAGAGAAATGTGGAAAGGAAAAGTTTTCATGGCAATATATACTCACACATGTGAGGTCATCTTTACACTTCTTGCTGATATTAGTAGAAGTTGTATGACCAAATCCCTGTACTATATTTATACCTTGGATTATCTAAACTACCTATGAACACTAATTTTGGCCTGTGTTTAGCTCCTATGCATTTATACAATTTATCACTTCGTGACATTTCAGCACAAGGCGCCTTATTAAAGTAAATTTAAAATATGAATAAAAATCAGAACAGAGAGATAAGTTTTTTGCATTAGTCATTACTGCATGCTGGGGTATCATGCCAAGCTTAATGTAATTATCTGCTGTAATTCAGCGCTAGTACCAATGTGATCAAAGCGGTTGCATTTAAATTTCAAGTGGCCTTTCAAAATATATTAGCCCATCCACTAGAAAACACATACAACACTAGAAAAAGAAAAATACACACAAAAAGCTGTTTTCTGAGAGTTTCAAGTAATCAGCCAGGATTTTTCTCATAATTAAACATGGTGGTAGTTGCACATTGTTATTTAGATTTAATCAGAAAGAATAATTACGCAAAGGCTAAGGCACTTCCGTAAAATTACCAGTGTATCAGAAGTTTTGTAAACTGTTTCAATATTGAACTCTTATGTAGTGCAAAGACAGAAGTAGGATAAAGTTTTCAATTACCAGGGAACCCTCAGGTAAGCAATGTGGTATCTGTGGGAAAAGCGGAGCATGGGGGGAAAGACTTAGAAAACACACAAATTAAAAAAGACAAATGTTTTACAAAGGAAGCAAGAACACGGGAAGATGCAGTGCTGGCAAAAGCCTGCTGTATTGCAGGTTGCCGACCAGCCAAGATGAAGGAGACAGTCATGGGAGATGAGACATGAGACAAATAAGGGTAGAGATGAGAGCTCAGGAAAGCTTGCTCTGCTCAATAAAGGCTTCCCCTGTCCTTCTGGGTTAAGAATAGCTCTGATTTTTGCCTTTGAGTTAGTCATTAGGAATGGTTAGATAAAAAGTCTTTCTATATAAATTAACTAAAGAATTTTTCTTCTTTATGTGTGTTTGTGTGGTTTTTTGTTAGTTTGGTTTGTGGGCCTGGGAGTCCCTTTGGTCCCATAGATTCAGCTCTAACTTAAGTAGATATCAAATTGCAGAAGTCTTTTCTTGTCCTGCTTGGTTCTTCACCTGGTTATTTCCAAACACAGTTGTCTGTTTTGGCACCAGGTTAATGACATGATGGGAGTGGCTGTTTCCAGGTGAATAATGCTAAGAGGAACATAACAGTTAGAGATGGAGTAGTAGATTACTCTTTTCCAGTAGCTTGTTATATAGGGCCTTTTTAAAGTAACAATATTCTCAAACTGGTCAATTTTTAGTTTAAACTTTTTAAAATTAGAATTTGTCTAAAGGAATATATTTGGGCCAGTTCTGCTTTTATCTGGCTTGGTAAAAAGTATAAAGCATAAAGCAAATAGCACTAGTGTACCTAAACTGATTGTGTTACAATTTAAACTGCTTTTACAATATCTCTATTTTATATGTGTGCTCTCACATGTTTGCCTTCTGAGAGTCTCTCCACTCTTCCTTGACCAAGGGAATTTGTATATTTATTGTAGATACTGGAATGTGCATCAAATATAAACATTTTTTTATTTTCCTAGGATTCGAATTTTTTGAAACCAGTGCAAAGGACAACATTAACGTCAAGCAGACATTTGAGCGACTCGTGGATATCATCTGTGACAAAATGTCGGAAAGTCTGGAGACGGATCCTGCCGTAGCAGCCAGCAAGCAGAACACACGGCTAAAGGACACCCCTCCTCCACAGCAGCCCAACTGCGGCTGTTAATGCAGCTATCAGCAAAGGCAGCTCCAGTGTGTTCTCTTGCCAACATAGTATTTATGAATGGTCTATATGTCTTTATTTATACTGTCTCATTAATTTATTTGGGAGAAAAGTCTTTTATTTTACATCAGCAGCTGGTCAAGTATGCATATGGTGATGGAGATGTTTTTAGTTTGAAAGGATGATCCAGTTTTTAGCATCTGGCTTTTGCATGCAGGATGGCTGTTAGTTTCTCATTTCTTTTTACTGTTTTACATTACACTTACTTCAGCTGGTGCTGTGTCCTCAGACCATATTTGCCTGGAATTGACTCTTGCTTCATCAGCTGCAAATTATATAGCTGAATCCTTAGGTAGTGCCCAAGGTGTTTTAGAATAAGCTGCCTGATGCCACTTACATTTTCTCCTGACTGAAAATCAATTTAGAAATATTCCTGTAGTCAGCCAATCTCTCATACTGTCCATATCATTTGTACAAGGGTCACTTCCTGGAGCCTTGACAAACCTACACTCATTATGTTACACATCATGGCTGGTTGGAAATTGCACAAGTTAAAAAGGTGTTAGTTCCTGGGCCCAAAGCCACCAAACTTCACTGTGAGTTTCCAACTGCGTGTAGGCATTCAGTGCAGGTCCTCAGAGACATACTAGGTACTTCAGCCTGTTTGAATAGCTAGTATGTTTACATTTCCATGGAAGCTCATGGAATTGGACTTGAAACTGGACTTAATTTCTCATTTCATCATTATGGAGATCCCAGTCGTACCTACCCCACTAGTGGAGGGCTGACTAGCTCTTTCCATTTCTACCTGCATGAGATATTAAATATACAGTTCTATATTACCCCTGACAGAGCCAAATCCATGATGCTCGGTTGTTCATAGCAAAAAACTGTCTTGTGAGGTTGTTATACCTGCATACTTAACTTCAGACTTTAATCTCCCTCACTGAGACAATCATCACCACACTGGCTACAAACACCTTCATTTTTCTCAAATCTATTACAGAACTGCTGCTGGTGTCAGTGAACTGGAATTTGACCTGATTTTTACACTGATGAGGATATCTGTTTCCACAAGACAATGAGAATTTCACAAGATTTTTTAAAATTTTTTGAGTAATAAAAAATTGTCGACATTTCCAGCTTTAGGCTGAATACATTCATAAGATCAGCAAAAGACTGTGAAGCTAGTAGAATGAAGTATATTATATCTTTTTTTATAATAAAGTGTTTAAAATAGTCATATTTCACAGTTTTAAAAAGTACTTCTCTAGTAATTGGTGGCAACTTCTTACATCTGTGCCCTGGAGTACTTTGTGTGGAGTGCTTTACTTGCATCACAGTGACATTTTTTAACTAAACAGCATAACTGAAGAAGTGCTAAATGTTTATTGTTCCAATTAGACAGAATTTAGGTCAGGACTGACATTTCTTAAACTGTCTACAATGGGGAAAATTGGAAGACAATTTAAAAAAAAAGAAGTATCACAAGGTATTGCAAATTGCTCACAACTACAAAGAAATCCCTCTATACACATTACTTTTTTGAAGGTAATTTATATAACTCCCAAAACATACTAAGAGAAAATAGTAACTTTTTTTTTAGTTATTAAGTAACCTACATACACTTTGACACAGCAAAAATTACTTCCAAACAAGGCATATAGACAAATGTAAAATGGATACGCCGCTAGGGCGTTACACTGGCTGCCTAACTTAAATGAATAAATGTTCTTTCTTCAGTCTGGGGTTTTAAACCATGTCTGTCCTTTTAGCTAATTTACTCAAGCACTTAGTAGACATGGAGACTGGACTTCTCTTTTTTACTCGCAGTAAGACAAAACACTGTCCTCTTCGGGGTCAGTGAGCAGCCAGGTGGAAGAAGCATGTGCTATCTGAACCATAACTCTGCCTGTCTCCAGGGATGGTCTTTTCTCTTCCCCATCTAAAGCATCTAATGTTGATAAATGCTAAGAGACTTTTTTTTATACCTCTTCACTCACTAGGTACCAGCTGCTTTGAAAAAAGTGATAAGCTGAGGAAGCCTTGTGAGATGGTGGGCAGTTTTCCATTCTTTTCTTGTCATGTACATCTTCCTCCTGCTGGAGAAAAAGAAGCAAGGAAGCCTCAAGACAGCAGAAAAGGCAAGGAGAGAAGAGGACATAGTCACGTTACATGAGCTAGGGCATATCCTTAATCATGCAGCATGGCTACAACTGCAAGTGTACTTCCAGCTTTGCTCTGGGATGCTTGCTGCAAAATGGTCATCTCCTGTGCACGTTGTAACAAGAGAAAAAGACTACAAGAAGCCCCTTGCTACAGCCACACCTTGCTTGTACTCCACTGCAGTGAATTCCAGACTCTCCCTGACTTTTTATGACCATGTAGACTCTAATCAGTGGTGGAAAGACATTATTAGCATATACCTGTTTGAATAAATTGAGTGATAGATAAATAGTTCTTAAATAGGATGAATGAATTGCTTTTCGCTTTTCACAAGAGTCTAGGCAGAAGAGTAACAGCAAAATCAAAGAGGGAGAATCTCTCCTGCGCATTTCTGAGACAAATAATCTCCCAGGCCTCCAACATGTCTGATCTACCGCATGAGATGGGGGGATTGGGGAAGCACCCGCCAGAGTAACATTCTTCATTAGACATTAGCCATGTCTTGCAAGGAAAATTCTCCTCTGAAGTACAATAGCAGAACCAGTCAGTATTCAGAATGTCCTAGGATCTCTGTACTGACACTTAGACATTGTCACTAAGTTCAGAATTAGTCAGATTAATTTTAAAGTGTTCACATCAAACACTTCGAGGTTTTCAAGACTAGATAGGCTAAAGCCCTGAGCAGACTGCTCAGATTTCTTAGTTGACACTATTTTGAGCAGGAGGTTGGGAAAGATGACCTACAGATATCCCATTGAACCCAATTTATCCCTTCCTCTGAAAATGAAAATGTGTGGACCTTCAAGTAGAACTTTTCTTAACAAGCAGGGTTACCTCCTGTTGGAAAAGTAGGCTTTGATTTTCCATTGTAGGTTGCCTTTTGCAGCTACATGTTTCATAACAATATTGAATTTTCTGCTATAAAGTTTGGTCGCATCTATATCAGAAGCATCATGATTTCAGTACCTCTTTCAGGGGGAACATGGCTATTGTAGAGAAACACCAAAGACAGAAAAGCTTTTGAGAAGTACCTTACTATCCCTTCCCCAAACATTCTAAAAATTCAATTTGCATTCTGAGAGAGTGAGTAGGGTTGGCGTTCTCATTCTATTTAAAATTATATTTCGGCCTGTTCATAGCGTATGATATCCAAAAGCAGCCCGTGTCAGTCTAGTTCGGCTTCTTCAATCTACTTCAGCTCCTAACAACTTACGTGATAGAATCACAATTTTCTTAAATGTAAATAGAAGAAGGCTGAACACTTTTGGAAATCCCTTCACAACCTGATCAAGGACCAAAATTTAAACAATCAAAGGCTCATTCTTCACACATATCCAATATTTACTGATTATGAGTTGTTGGAAGAGACGAGCAGGATTTGGTTAGGTTCCTGATCTATCCACTGGTGTAGCACAGTTCTGTCAGAGGAAGTACCAGACTAAAAAGAATTATATTTTAGTAACGGTAGAGGGCTGGATCATTAAACTGAAACCTGGAAGGAGAGATTCCAAACTACTTCCACCCTCATCACAATTCTTGGTGAAAAAGTACTTGCACAATTTGCACTAATTCGTTGTCACTCTCAGCACAGAAGTAAGAATGAATGTCATTGAGCCTTATTGGTCCAGTCACAGGTAACTCCTTCAGCTGAGATTTAGGCCACTTGGTGAGATATAGCAAATGTTAAATTTCTGAGAGATTAGTTACCTTTGGGCAGAGGATCCTGAGTTCCATAGTGCCAGCTGAACTAATACTACATAACCCATTTTCCAAGTTCTGATCTAGACTAAAGCTTTTAGCAGCAGGCTAATCCTGTGCATGAATAATATACTGATCTTATAATGCTCTGGCAGTGCCTTGCTTGCTGCATGTTCAAACTAGTGCTCAAAAAATGCCTTGGGAGCACACAAGAGCACAGGATGTGACTGGTTCCTGTGGTGCCTCCTGGAACCAACCTGCCAAACAGCTAGCAAGCCCTGCTGGGTTGAATCTTCAGATGCATGGTTTTGATTCTGATAAGAGTTCATCTTCACAAGCGTTCTGGTCCTTACAGTGAAACTAACAACACTGTTTCTTTTTGTTGTTGTTGTTGTTGTTGTTTTGGTTATTTAGATCCATTTGTTTGGTGTTTGAAATAAATAAGAGCTAGCCTGATTTTCTGTCAAAAAATACTCTTACTCTCTGAACTGCGATGTACGTGACTGTTACCTGGAACTGTGTGTTCCTTTGTGCTTATTCTTAATGTAATGCCTAGAGAAACTACCTGAGCAACTGCATCTATGTGGCCTTTCCAGAGCACCAGTCTGAAAGATTAGGTTTTCTTCCCAGTCTGCTCAGCTCTGTATATTCAGCTGTACCAACTGCACCTTCTTTATTTTAGAAACTAAGTGCTATTTTGAGGTGCACAAAATCTGCTGGGGATTGTTCGAAACTTTGAGAATTATTTGTTAGTAATTTTTAAGAAAAAATAGTGGTACAAATTCTACATTTGAAGAGTATACCTTTGTTTATTCAATAGCAGATGAACGATGCTGCATTTGCATTCCAAAAGAAGCCCCCCCTCCCAATTTCCACCCCTCCCCAAATACACTTTTCTATATTTGTTTGTGAAAGGCAAGTTTTATTACTTGCATTTTTAGGGGCATCTACTAAATTACTGTTCTGCTGGCAAACAGTTTCCTCCTTGGCCTATTTTATATAGACAGACACACAGTGTATGAGCCTAGTTCTTTAGGATGACAGATTTAGCAATGTGAGACCATGAGTATGTAAATCCTCATAGGTAAACCCTCAGGGGGTGTAAAGCAACATGTCTTCACTTACGCCAACAGGGGATAGAGCTGTGTTGATTTACACCGTTTAATCCATATTCATAATCTCTTAATACATACTGATGGACTCCAGATTCTCCAGGGCTCATCATTTCTCAAGTCTCGTTTAAAGAGCCAACTTGTCCACTTGCTTGAATGATTTCTACCATGTTTCTTTATTAGGCAGTAAATTTAGTTCACCTTTGAAACTTACGTTCTTTTTTTCCTTCTTTTCTTTTTACTTTGTCTATCCATGGATGTTCATTGAAGCAGAAATTGTAATTACACTTATAGTATATACATATACACATGTAAAGACATATACACATATAGTATATACATGCACACAGTAGTACATCTTTGGCACTCATTCAGTTCCCACTACGTTTTGTTCATGTTCAGTGCAGCCTTCCTTAAACGCCACCGTGGAATTTACGCATAAATTCTCATTAGCACCAGAAACCAGCTGGGTTACATTACAGGCCATAGGTGTGTTATCCAGCAGATGTAGATGGCTTCTCAGGTGTACGATAAGGTATCTGGTATTTGATTTGGGGGGGAAAGCTAAAGTTTTAATCTTCCAATAACTTCAGGATCATGCATAACATGCAGAAATGATTGCTTACCACTTCTGGCGATAAATTTCCTTGAGTAATTCTGACATGTACCTGCAATTAGTGTTAAACGAAATGTTTGTGCTGTAACTCTCGTTTAATATTTTGTCAGTAATGTGAGGTGTGTTTTGGCTCAGTTGGACTGTTGGAACGTGTAACCTATACTAGTGTTTGTGGAATTCAAATGTCCTAAATGTTGCATGAAAATATGTTATAAAAATAGATATGTTTTCTATTTTTGAATACCTCAAAACTGAGGAATCATGGGCCAATAAGTGCAATATTTAATTACTTACTCAGTGTATATAAACTTGTGTGAAAGGGAGAAGAGTCATGTATGTGTGATAAGCTGTTGATGATGCCTGTGTGGCTTAAGGTTTCCAGTAGATGTACATGTCTTGTAGTAAAATTTATATAGTAAACACTTTACCAGTGTAGTGTAGGAATATTCTTAAGTCATTTAAACTGTTTTTCATATATGAGACAATGGTAAAAGATAATTGTATGTTTACTGCAAGTGCATGTCAATTTTACTTTTAGAGTTGCGAATGTCCTTTTTGAAAATTAAGATGTTACACCAACACTAGTTGGACAGTGCTTTCAGTCAGAAGATACTTGTAACCATTTCTAAACTATCTGCCTATATTTTTAAAGCATGCTTTCTAGAAGCATTTAAGAACCTCCTAGAGCTCAGTCATTACAGTGAGTTAGTTATCCTTAAAGAATCCGTTCTGTGCTCTGTCTGCCTATATTGCATAATATCATGTGGGCATGTTTTCTTTAATCATCTGACACAGTTAACTCATAATACTTTGCTAAAATATTAAATGAGTACCCAATACTCTTGAGATGACTCAGCAAACTTCAGCTGGTACACTGAGTTAGCATTTATAGGAACAGCATAAAGGTCACTGTCAAAATGGTCCATTACAGTGGATGGTGACCTTAATAAGTAATTTCTGCCAATTAAGTTTCTTAACTTTCATAGATCCTGAAGATGGAAGATACATCCTTAAACATACTGACCCAGATTCTGCACTCAACTGTTACATGGCCCTCGGTGTTACTGAGGGCCTCAGTGTTACTCACCGTTAGCAGTAAAGCCAAGGTTTAAATGGAAACGAAAAGCAGCCCAGAATCTAACCATGAAATTAAAAGGAGACATCCATTTAATTATTTATTTTTCCTTTCCTGTTATCCTTGCATATTTTTAAGAGTTGTCTAAGTACATAAGCAAGGTCATCACTATTCAGCAAAACCCTTGGGTACATTTGGGACCTTAAACCCTGAATCACTGATCTGCTGTGGGTGCCCATCTGTGCCCACAGATTCTGCAGAGAAGTCCGTTGTGTTAATTCTTGCTATATCTCTGGTTTCAAAGGAACACGTCATCCACCTTGAGAATTTGCTAAATAGAGATAGGCTGAATCTCAGCCAAGGGGAATAACTGGTGTTGCTGCACAATTTTTGTAACAAATTATTTTCATTCATATTGCATTAAAAGGTGCTTAAGTTGATTTTCAGTTTGATCTGATGCATATTTGTGACAATGTACAAGGTTTGGGTTTTTTGTTTCGGTTTTGGGTTTTTGGAGGGTTTTTTTAATTAGCTTGATTAAGAAAAGAATGAAACTCTCAAGGCCTACTGGAAACCAGTATCAGGGGTTTCCTTTCCTATGCCATCAATTAGTTCTCTGAGAAAGCAAGTAGCCAGATTGCATCAAGGAGCGCAGAACGGTACTTCCAATGACCTGAGTAGCCCTTAAAATTCTTACTCTTTTAATACCTTCTTCCATGAAAACTCCTGCAAAATTATACAGATGAGAGTGAAATGAGAATGTATGTGGAGAGAAATTTCAGATTGCTTAATTAAAAAAGGAAACTCTTGGTATCTTTGTAGTTGAGCAGCGGACAAAGTAACAGTCGTAACATGAGATACCACTTAAATACAGATATACAGACTGCTACAGGACTGTGGATGCTTCACCTTAACATTTTACTGCTAAGTGACCTGATGGTTCAAGGGCTGGTGGTTATTTTACCTAGCATTTTTATTATTCCTCACAGACACGTGATTACATACACAAAGATAAATGCTTACCTTGAAAATATGTAACTTTCTGGCTCCCTCGAGCTAAGTTGCTTGCTGAATTGTTCTTGAAGAAAAGTTGAAGTACTTGCTTAGAATACATTTGTGTGGGGGTGAAACTTGATCTGTCCCTCCTCCCCTGACTCTTACTGCAATATAGTTACTGTGGTTCTAGAAAATATATTAGTTTAAAATGCTGCTGGGTGACAGATTTTGTGAATCTTTTGCATACATCCATGGGAGCTCTTGTCTGAACGTGAAGTACAAGTTTTAATCATGTGCAGAGTTTTAATTCTGTGTGGATGTAGAGACCATGTGTATTCCATTGGATATTCTGTTTGTATGTGACTTCTGTATACCAAGTGGACTTTGGTTTGTTTCATTTTTTTGTTGGAAGTTTTTGTTCTTCCTTTTGCAACTACAATAAATATCCAAGAGTCTATATTCATGAATATCTCGGTTATGGTGACATGGTCTTACCCCCCTCCTCCGTCTGTTTATTTCCTTTCTAAAACTGGGAGAGAATTATTTCAGTTTTGACAAAATAATGGACAACAATACCACATCTGCAATAATTCATTTTATTAATATCCTCTCAGTAGTACTGGTGAGTCATAGTTCTCTGAATCCTACTGAATGCACTGAAAGCTTTGCCCTGGGGGTCTGCAGGAGAAAGATTAGACATTTCCATACAAAA
>NW_010389147.1:17927-24319 GCF_000710305.1 Buceros rhinoceros silvestris
ACAAAACACACACTGTTGTCTTAGCCAATAGGCTGACCCTTTGTGATGGGGCAAGGTTTTTTCTTTAGTCGTTTCACTGTATTAACTATTAAACAGTATCTCTGACTTTTGAATGCCTTTGTTAGTTGGTCATGTAATCTTAGCCCAAATGAGCCATCTCAATTGTGGTGGGTGGTATTTCACACAATATGTGACACAACTCTGTCCAGGTATTGCCTTTTTCTAGACATACACACCCTCCTGTGCTAGTTTGAACCCTACTGTGTCTCCTAGGTTTATCTTTCCCCCACATTAACCCCTAATCTTCAACCAATTTTTGAACAAGTCACACTGTCCCCTGTGCCCTCCAGCTCCTGCTCTCAGGAGTCCACCTGCAAACTCCTTTAGCATATATTCCCTCTTGTTCCACTGTGTTTCCATCAAGTCCCACATTTTTTCTAGCATATTCACGTCTCATCTGCAGAATAAACATTTCTTGATTAACGCCTAGTCCTCACTCGACAAGTGCTTCCTATCTTATTGCTTGGGATCCCGTTATCTCTAGGCAGGTTTCTGAAGGTTCTATCTGTGCAGCTTACTCTCCTCACTCATGGAGCTTCTCTTTCTGGCACTTGTCATAGAACCACCTCTGAGAACGAAACTCACTAATCCCTCCCAGTTACCAGCAAAAATAGTGTCTTGTCCATCCACCTTCCTCATGTCATTGCTCTGCCTACTAGGATTAGCAGAAGACAAGAGAATGAGGAATAAGAAGGAGAGGAACAGATGACTTCTGAGGGATACTTTGGAATGAGAGAATATTTGAATTGCTGATATTTTGAAGATGTTGGGACTTTTAACATACAGAACTAGACTAGAGAAAATCAAAGATGGGTAGATGAGTAAGGGGGTCTACTAGGATAAAACCTGTCTCAATAATAGGTGTTTCTTGCTCAAGAAAACCCATTTTTATCTTATATCCAGTCAGACAGCTGGAGACAGAAAGTTCCTAAGCACCAAAGAAAAAGACAACAGAATGATGCTGGAAAGAGAACTGAAAAGATCCCTGCCACTTAAGTGGCACTGAAAAGATTCCTGACTTCAGATAAGAAAGTGCAAACAGGAAGAATGTCACAGTGAAGTGAGAGTGGATGGATTAGTAAAGTCATCCACCAAAATCAAGAAAGACAAACCTTGGGCTTATATCCAGCTGAATGGACTCTGTAAGTTAACAAGAAAACTGAGGCAGTTAAGTGCAAGGAGGGTTAATTAGTTTTTGTACATATCTGTGCAACTCTTGAGCTGTAATATGAAAAATAAAGGTGCTTTCAAAAATCCTATGAAGTGCTTTGCTGTATCTGTGTGTCGGCACTCATGCAAGATCCTGAAGAAATAAACTGCAAGCCAGAAAATTTACAGCTCAACTGGCTGACATCAAGAAAAGACGTGCTTTAAACCATGGTGAACTCAGGTCATCAGTGGCAGGTACAGGCAATGGGAAGCTGGTGGGAGGTCCTGTTCTCCATGATGTCCTAGGTAACGGGTTTGGCCTCTGTTGAACTGCTGGAGGACTGGCAGGATATGAAGACACCCCAGTCAAGTAAGTGACCAAGCCTAAGAGAGAGCTCCAGCAACTCTGCATCCCACTGCACTGGGATGGAATATGAGACCAGGGACTATTCTGACTGCAGAAAAAAAAAGGTGTGGAAGAGCCAAAGCCCACTCAAAACCGCTGTGGCTATGAAGACTTCTTGAAGAGAGAGAAACTTAAGGGAGGGTATCTAGACCCTCCCTTAATCACGAACATGGCCTTTTGAGGAGATACTGTCTTTTCCTCATGTCCAAGCACACATGAAGGGTGACCTTGGGCAGGTAAATCATTACCCCTAAAGGCGCAGTGCATCTAGCCAAAGTATGACTTGGCCAGGCACCGTCAGAAGCATGCTCTTAGCAAAGCAAACTTGCTCTGTGGCTCTTGCTGGATTTTCGGAGGCCCCAGGAAGTGTGTATGCATTTGTCTGAAACCAATGCCTGTGGTTAGAAAATAAGCCTATGAATAGCTGTAGAACATCTGGAGATGCCACACAGAACGTCTGCCTCTCACCAGCTTCTTAAAGTTTTAAAGCTCAGATAAGGCTTTAATAATATATCATCAGGCAGCCATTTTTTAAAGCTCTGCCCTGCTTTTCTTTCAAAAGATAGGCAACAGCCTATCTTCATTTTTACTGTTATCTTTAATACTCAACAAAGCAGAAAAAAGCTTAATCCTTGACCCCAATACTACCAGATCCTTTGCAGGTCAGCAACGTGATGCGTGCAGCTTGCACTGCTCCACATGCTGCCCAGACAGCCTTGCCCTGCAGCAGGGAGGCTGCCATCAGCTCAGGCAACATCTGGTGGGTGTCTCTGGTGAAACTTGCCTTTCAGCCACTTCTTTTATTTCTGTCGGGGAACAACATCAGAAATTGTGTAAAAAATAAAGACCATTTCAATTTGCAGTTTCTCTCTTCAGTAATTAACAATAGGAAAATGAGTTTTCTGATGTATTCCTTGCATGAGGGCACATAACTGCCCACGTGCCACCTGGCTAAAGTAAACATGCAACAAATGTTACTTTGCATCTATGCCGGATAAAAACATCTGCACTAGCATTACTGACATGCTGGTTAAACAGCCTCATTTCACCAGGCAGGGCATGGGGACCATCTACCAGGATTCAGGTACTTGGTGGCCATTTTAAGGCTATGGGAGCTCACTTCACCCAGGGAAAGCTCAGGATTTCAGACACAGCCTTTCATGTCATGATTCCTACACTTCCAGTCAGGAGGTTGGCTGCTAATCTGCTTTTATTATATAGGAGATTTCCATACCAAGGTATTAGGGGACATAAGCATCTGGGCCTGGGATGAGAATTTTGGTCTGGAAATTGCCTAATTCCGCTTCTGCATGTGACTCCCAGCTTTCTTCCACTAATTACTTTCCTGAAATATAATAACAGAATTTCCTGAAATATAAGAGCAGGGATTTTTCCTATTGCATTAGCAGGTAATACCTTCACTTCAGAGGCAGTGAGAAAGACAAGCTATTAACCTGCTAAGCCTTCTTTCTTTACATTAGCAATCTTGGCTAAAAGTAATCCACACCTGCACAGTCCCACAACGCAGAAATCACTAACTTAGACTGGCAGGTGCCTGGCAACTGCCACCAAAGCAAAACAGAGAAATCACAGAGCTACATCTTGGAGATGTGCTGGCAACAGATTTTCCCCTTGCATTGAGCTCATGGGTGGGCTAACCTCATGAGCTTGAGTAAGTGGCCTTAGTTTCTCAGTGCTAGGCAAACAGATGCTTTCTCCCCCCAGTCATCAGTCATATTCCAAAGAGAAACTGTGACCTTTCAAGGTCTCACTGGGAAGTGAGTCTTATTTTTTGAAAGTGAGGTCAGATAACCAGAAGAACCATTCATTGCACAAGATAGGTGTGGGTAAATGCTGCACTCAAACAATAAGCAACAGTGTATGCACATGATGATGAGGACAGGCAGGCCACAGCAGAAAAAGGCAGCTGGGCCTGGATGGCTTTAATGATCGCAGACACTGTGCAAAGGCACTTTGAAGTATGTGGAACAGAAATGATGATCTGGTGGGAAGCCTCTTTCCTGGTTCTCCGTTTGCCTTCACTGGATTTGCTTGGAAGGTGCTGCTCCAGCCCAAGAAGTGGCAAGTCACACAACTCAGCTAATGGTTTCATCTCTTAGCGGTAAAAGAAGGTATGGAGAAAGGGAAACAAGAAGGTGGGTCTGTAAGAGCTACACAAAATCTTGGTGTAAAAGCAATACTCTTCAGGAACAGAGGTAAGGTTAGTAAATCAGGAATGACCTCGTCCTTTTGTCCCAGGGCTTCTGGCAAGTCAGGGCTGTGCTATCTGCAGTTGGAAAACCTTGCCATCAGTCTTACACCCTGGGCTACACAGGCCTGGGTACAGAGATCACTTGGGGTGATCACAAGGACTTACTGCTCCAGCCTGATGTTGCTGAGGTCATAACGTCCAGTCCTCAAATTATTTGGGTTATTTTAGCATAACATTGAACTGACTGGTGCTGATGGACTCACCTAAAAATCTTGCCTTCTCTATGCTGCCTCTGTACTTTTCTTTGCACTGAAATGAAAGTCAGGTGCCAGAAATGTCTTCTAACTGTTCGTCACTTCTGTTCTCACAAAAAAGTAAAAAATCAGCCTTTGAGTTACCCAGCATCCCATAGAGGTGGGTGCTACAGGCTCAAAACTCTCCCAGCTCCAGCCCAGTCCCTTTCTTCCCCAGGCCCTTCTGGGAAGGAGCAGCAGGTGCCTTTCTGCTGCGCAATTTATAACTGCATTAGGTAGCCCTCTAACGTGTGCATGCTGCCAATGCACCTCGCTGCCCATCCCAGCTGCTTGGAGACACTACGCAGGACCCTGGCCTTGAACCTGTGACCTACCAGACAGCAAGAGGAGACACAGGCACACAAGAGGGGAAAATTAACCTTTTTGTATTAAATTGCCCAAAAGAAAGCAGTTGAGAGGAATCTGGATTGGAAGTGTCTTTCCTGACTGAGGCTGAGAGGTTACCGATGGTCTTTTCCTGCACACTGGGGAGATCTACTTGTCAAAGGGGTGGTCGTTATTTATGACTTTGTATTTGTTATGGGTATTACTGCGATTGCCAGAGCATCGACCCACCTCCTCAGATCACTCTTGCCTACCTGATAAATGAAGTCACCTAGAAAGGGGCTGGCTTGGAAGCTGATCCTGTCCAGCATCAACTTCAATCATCAGAGCGGAACTTTTAGGAACAGCACAGGGATCCTTGGTGGGAGACATCAGGGAAGAGGGCAGAGGCTGAGGCATGCACAGGGCAAGGTGAGCATGTGAGCTGACCCCGGGCACAGCCAAGAGGCAGGATGAAAAGGAGAAGCTTTGGGGCATGTAGCTGGAGCTGGGCAGCAGTAGGGAATGCGGCAGAGGACATGGCAGTAGAGGAGAAACAGGCATGTAGAGCTGTGGGGAAGGCTGGTAAACACCAGGACAGGAGATCATAGACTTCAAGGAGTATCTAGCAAGAGGGAAAATTAATTAATGATCTGGGGAATATGAAGAGGAGGAAAGAGATGGAAAAGCTGGCAGAGTGTCCTGATGATGAGAAGCAAGAGCGGGGTCTCACAGCAGAGCTGATGAGGACACCTGTGCAGGCACAAGTGGCTCTGAAGCTGAATATCTCTCTGACATGTTCATAGGGGCTGGAAGAGCTGACTGACGTTGCTCAGCAAAAGTGTGTAAAATACTTTAATACATGACGGGATTTTTTTTTTTTTTTTTCTTTAAAATGAGGACAAAACAAGTCAAAGTACTGCAATCATTTACAAAGGCCAGCTCTGGGGAGTAAACAATCTGAACTTATTTTTCAATGAAGAAATCCCTTACTTCAAACAGCAACATTTTTCAGAGCATTTTGTCTTGGGAGCAGTTTTGTCATTTCAGCTTTCACAGGAAGAAGTTTCCATTTTTCACACACTCGCTCAACACCAGGCTGATACTCAGCCTCATCAATAGATTGGGCTGCTTCATCATGTGATCATCATCACTTCGATCTCTGTAGTTCAGTGTCAGACCTGAGCACCAAACCAGGCTGCATTTTCCAGCTGTGGCATTGCCCCATCATTCACTGGGAGCCACAAGGCAAGCAGGTGTGCAGCACATTCCCTTGCTACAAGAGGGGGTGATGCTCCTTTGATCATGACAAGAGCTGAAGTGGGGATTCAGTGAGCTTGCAATGCACACTGCTACGCCAGTAACAATGCACAGTCACTTCGATCATCTTCCTCTGTCTTACCCCACAGCTGAGAGCCGAAGGATGACTGTCTGAGAATAGGCTGAAAGACAAGCATTGCTATGTCCCAGGGATAGTCCAGCTCTAAATCTTGAAGAGATTATAGATTCATAGAATCACAGAGTGCTTTGAGTTGGAAAGGACCTTTAAAGGTCATCTAGTCCAACACACACACAAGCACGCACACACGCACCCACACACACACACCCCCTGCAGTGTGCAGTGACATCTTCAACTAGATCAGGTTGCCCAGAGCCCTGACCAACCTGACCTGGAATGTTTCCAGGAACTGCAGCCTCCACCACCTCTCTGTCTGGGCAACGTGTGCCCGTGTTTCCACAACCTCAGGTTAAAAATTCCTTACTTTTATGTAGTCTGAATCTCCCCCCTTTTCGTTGAAAACCATCACCCCTTGTCCTACCGCAACAGACCCTGCTACAAGGGTTGTCCCCGTCGTTATACCCGATGAACGCGCATTCTGAACGGACCCTTCCCCAGCGTTTCCTGTTTCGAAACGCGCAGCAAGCAGGACGGGGGCTGCGCCCGCGC
>NW_010389148.1:0-39667 GCF_000710305.1 Buceros rhinoceros silvestris
TTTTTTTTTTTTTTTTGTGGAAGTTTCTGCTAGTTTTAAATTCTGGTTGTACAAACTATACCTAGTAACCATGGCATACAGGAGGCCACAGACCCTATTGCAGTATGAAGACCAACAATCATCCCTTCCCCACAAACTGTGGGTCAGTTTTCAACTGAAGACAAAAAGTATCATCGTATTTTGAACTCTGTAATGCTGGCAGATGGATTATTGAAAAAAGCACAGTTCTCATATGAAGACTGGACATTTTGTATGACATCCATTGTGAAAAGCCAATCTTAATTGCATGCCTGATTGATGGTTGAGCTTTAATTAATGCAAAACATTGCTGCTGATAACTTGGGCCACTTCACAAAAAAATGTCCTGTCTCCCATGATAGTAGACACTGTTAGTTGAGTACTTAGGAAAAAAGGAAATAAATTATTTGGAGGCATGAAGGAAGCATTAAAATGTGTGTATTTAACCTCCATAGCTGTCATGTTAAAAAGTAACCTTAAGGCATCCAGCGTTTTGAAACAGTATGGGAAGCGTCCATTTTTAATGAGACTCAAAAGAGTCACTTTGCTTTGGGTAGCAAAGATACAATTTTGAGTTCAAAACTGGACTTTGAATTGAAAGACACCATGCACTGTTGTACTGAACAATAATGTGAAAACAGTCATAGAATACCAAGTTGGAAGGGACCTCAAGGACCATCTGGTCCAACGTTTCCTGGCAAAAGCATGCTCTAGATAAGATGGCCCAGCACCCTGTTCAGCTGAATCTTAGAAGTGTCCAATGTTGGCACTTCTCTGGGGAGATGATTCCAATGGCTGATTGTTCTTACTGTGAAAAATTTTCCTCTTGTGTTGGATCGGAATCTCCCTAGGGGTAACTTGTACTCATTACCCTTCATCTTTTCCATGTGACTCCTTGTAAAAAGGAAGGCTTCATTTTCTCTGTAGCCACCGTTTTAATACTGGAACATGGTGATAAGGTCTCCCCTATATCTTCTTTTCTCAAGGCTGTACAAACCCAGTTCTCTCAGCCTTTTCTCACATGGCAGCTTCCCAGTCCTTTAATCATTTTTATGGCCCTTCTCTGGACCCTCTCCAGCCTGTCCACATCTTTTTTGCATAGTGAGGACCAAAACTGACAGGTGTGGCCTGACAAGCACTGAGTATAGTGGGATAATGACATCTTTGTCACTGTTGGTGATGTCCCTTCTTGATGGAAGCCAGCATCCTGTTGGCTTTCTTTGCCACTGCTGCACACTGTTCACTCATTTTGAGCTCCTTGTCCACTACCACACCCTCTTTCTCATTCCACAGAGCTGCTCCCCAGCTGGGTAGATCCTAGCCTGAGTTGCACTCCTGGATTGTTTTTCCAAATGGAAGACCTTGCATTTGTCTTTGTGGCACTTCAGAAGGTTCTCGTTAGCCCACTCTTCCAGTCTGTCCTTGTCTTCCTGCAGGGTGGCTCTCTATTTTGAAGTGTCTCCTTCCTTATTCAGTTTGGTATAATTGGCAAAATTCATCAAGGTACACTTGATCCCATCATCCAGATAATTTATGAAGATACTAAACAGTGTTGATCCCAATATCAACCCCTGGAGGACCCCACTTGTGACAGGTTGCCAGTTTGAAAAGGTTGGAGAGTCTCGAGATAAGCAAAGTCACTCTGAGTTAATGAGACTTCATCCCTCCAGAGCACTTGTGCAAAGTCAGCCATTCCTCCCTACAATAAACGCTGCAGTACGTACACTGTACAAATCCTGGAATATATTTGTGTAAGGTAAATAAAAGATGCGGCAATGTATTTTAACTGTGTTATTTAATTTGTTTCTGTAGAGAACAGAAGGGCTTCTGTTTAGCTTCTATTTGTTTACTTCATCCATAAATGGCCTGTCAATTTCAAATTGAGATAGATGCTTAATTTTTAAGGTTTGTAAGTTTGATGCTAAAAATAATTTTATCACATAAGAAATTAGTGAATGACCTGTTTCAATAACACAATTGTCATGCTACTACGCTGCTTCGTAAACTGCATACCCGCTATGGAGTGTATGTTTATAACCCATGCTAAAGTAGTCCGTGGAAAAGTTAAGTTTCTTCAACCGTAATTAAAGTAGAACTACCAGTATTTTGTGTAGGGTACTAAGGACTTCACACTTTTTATGATTTACTTAAAGAGCATGAATTTTTATTCCTACCTGTTTAGACATACTGAGCTGACTAATTGAAACTACTAGATGTGCCTTACCACTGTTTTTAAATGATTAAACTGAAATACCTCATTTTTATAAGAAGTGTCTACATTTGAGAATTCTGTGTCACCCATTTAGAAAAAGCTGTGTTGTTCTTCTTACGTTCCTTCCAGGAATGATGATTTTACTGCAGTCGTACAAACCTAGTATGTCTGTGCTGGAAGCACTTTGATGTCATTGACACTCCCCTACTGATGAAGTGTAAACTGAATAGTTATTCTACTTCGAATTAATTTCCTGTCTACAATAGTTCATACTGAAACCCTAAAACTTGGGTTGTTCATCTTCATTAAATCAGAAGTGTGTTTTTAACCTGCATGATCTATGTATAGGAAGAACAGTTTTTCAGAACTCCAGTCTACGTGGCTAACAAGTTGAAAATTATTGGGGAATCTAATTTCTGCTTTTCTAGTTCATATGAGAAAAGCGAATTTTGTGCTTTCAGTAGAACTTAAGCTCTTCTCAATTACCATGCCCGTTCTATACTACCGAGGCTTACTGGCACAATGTTTTGACAACCTCTAAACACACAGTTATGCCAACATAAAAACTCTGATAGTTTGTCACTGTTGTTTATGTAGGTGGTGTCCAGAAAGAAAGTGCTGGTGTCCTGCATTGCCACGAGGAGTGCAGCTATGCCAAATTACTGGAGTGGCGGAAATTCTTATACTATAGGATAGCTCTTAGCCAAATTAATTTAAGAATATGAGGAAAAGACACAGGCTCTTTTGTGTTGGGACAAACCTTCCAGTTCATCTAAAGCCATGCTATTCCAGTTTATTTGAAACTGAAATACTCAAAGCAGCAACACAAATGGTTTTTCTAGATCAACATCTATTAAAATACCAGGAAAATGGTGCTAATTACAAAATTTAATGTTGACTTTAACCAGCATTTGTGGTTTTTACTTTAAATTGAGGCTTGTTAAAATACACGGGATACTAATAGTTCTGATTCTGATATTATGGTTACTGAATAATCACACCCTTGCTCAAATAAGAGGAAATGGATTTTAGTTTCAATTGTATGTTCAGCTTTGCTGGGTATTTTCCTTGGTGGGTTCTGTGAAACTGGAACATTATACATAGAATCTGAGTTGGACTGCAACAATCCTCTGTTGCATAGCTGCCATGACTGCTTTTTATTATCCATAGTTAAGGACGAAAAAAGCCCTAAGTGACAATGGTTTTATCTTAGTGATTTCAGACATGGTTTATTTATTTAATTGTAGTTTTTGTTAGCATTTCCAAAAGTATCAAAGCTGTCTTCCCATACATTTCCAGCTGACTTAAATCCATTCACAACTATAACCCTTTTTACAAGCTACTTTCATAACTACGTGAGTTAAATTCTGTAAATCAAGTGAGTGACAAATGAGTGCTGCTCAGAGCAGAAGCATCCTATTTACTGTAACTATCAAGGAGAAAAAAATTGATGGTTCACATGCTATTTTAACGTAGCTCCATTTTGTACACGGAAGACAAGCTAAAGGCTTGTATAATTATCATAGAATCACAGAATCATCTAGTTGGAAGAGACCTTTAAGATCATCGAGTCCAACTGTTCACTCTGCAGTGACAGGGTCCCTAAACCATGTCCCTCAGCGCCACATCCACTCATCTTTTAAACACTTCCAGGGATTGACACTCCACCACTTCCCTGGGCAGCCTGTTCCAATGCCTCACATCCCTTTTTGTAAAGAAGTTCTTCCTGATATCTAACCTAGATCTCCCCTGGGACAACTTAAGGCCATTTCCTCTCATTCTGTCACTTGTCACATGGGAGAAGAGACCGAGTAGTGTCTGCTAAAAACACAGGAATGAGTACGTGTGAGTGGAAGTATGAACAGCTCTGTCTACAGCTCAATTAACTTGCAGAGTATACTGCTCAAAAAACTACAGAAAAACTACACAAGCGCTATGTTTCATAGTCTCCCAGCCAAGATTTTTGCTGTTGTTTCTGTGCTAGAGCAGAAGTGGGGAAGGAGAACAAAAGCAGCCTTGGTGCCCATTCTTAGCTGTGCCAAGAAAGGAGCAGACAGCGTAGTCTCATCTTGCCCTTTATTTCTTTAATATCCTCAGGGAGGAAAAATGGCAGTATTGTTGCAGCACCCACACAAGAGCCCTATGCTATACAAAGACATCTCTGATGGAGGTATTAAAGCCTTCATATCCTTCATATAAGGTTACTTGATAGCACAAAATCTGAACTGTCACCTTTTCTCTGGCATCATGATTATGGGCCTGATTTTTTACACCAGCCAGGTTATTTTCTCACAGAATTTAATGGGAGAGTCACCTGTGTTAGAAATTATACAACTGGATACTGGAGTTTCTCCTTCTGTCAGTAATTCAAGACTTAAACCATTACAATTTCACTGACCTCACGGAAAGTACATTGCATTGGCCAGTAATAATGTAGCTGAGAAACAGATTGCTATCTGCACGTTTTCCCCCATGTGATACTACCGGAATCAAAACAAAAGGACATTGTATAAAAAAATCCACCTTTTTGTGTTCCTTCAGTTTTTAACATAGTGTTTGAACATGAAGGGGTGGAGAGAGAAGTATTATGCAGTCTAACCACTGAAGCATATTTTTCTAGCTCATAGGTGTACCTCATGGGAGAGGTGAAGACTGTTCACTCAATTTTTATGTTCTTTCAACAGTTACACTGTTAAGTTGTATTTTCATTTGGAATCAAAGTGTGCTTTAGCTAATATATCTTCCTCGTTCTGTCTCATAAAATTCAAATGACTAGAAGTCACTAGATAGATAGTTTTATGTGGGACTTTGCCTACACAGGAGAGTTTTATTCATTTTATGTCAGTGGCTTTACATTGCACTGACCATATCCACTTAGGAGTTACGAGAAGAGTCGGAAAGTTCTGGTGATGGAATATTTCAATAACGGTGGTTTTCAGGCTTTTGCTAGAGATCGTCAAGGGAGTTCTGCACTGAGACATTATTCTGTGATCTCAGCCAGGACCTCATGAGAGGTCAATAGTAATGGTATGAAATGCTTTTAAAAGAAAAAGAACCATCTAATTGTGATTCCTTACATACTGAGGAGCTGCCCACATCTTCGTCATAATCCGTCACTTCTGCTAGCTGATGACTTAGAGACCAGAAAGGCTTTTGATATGAGAACCTCTTAAAAGCCCAAGAGCTTTTCTAAGGAAAAAAAGGCTATCAGAATTCCAAAGGATTAATAATCCAGGGACTTGAAGCAAGCATTCAGCCTTACAATCTTGTCTTCAGTTGACTTCCTAGTACTGTGAATGCTCAACATATTAACCTTTCAGGAGACACCACAACTGGTAAATATTTATTTTTGAATTACATTTGTCTTAATTACAAATAATTGCTTTGCATGTACACCTAAAGTTGTGTTGCTTTTTATTGTATACAGCTTGGCATGATTATGTTAAGTGGCTCTGAGTCAATGATCTTTCCAAATATGATACTTGCATGGTAAAAATAGGGACTGTTAGGAACTGTTAAGAACTTATTATAGAGGAATTTAATACTCTGCCTCATTAACCCCAATCCTTTAGCAGTCAGTCTGGCTTCTCCTCCTGCTGCCTCACTGTAACATTTGACATACCTGATTTTTAAAAGTCAGTATAGAAAAATACTTACAAAGTGCTTTGCAAATCAAGAGCTAACCAGTATGTGAAGTAAATGTCAAAGTCTTATCATGAAAATATTAAAACTTTAATCAACTGCAGTAGTTTTAGACATTTTCCAACTATGAAGTAGTGTATTTTCATGCTACAATATTTGAGGGGTATCTTTGCAAACCTGAGGCCTGTGAAAGTGTATAGAGCAGACATAAATTTGTAATCCTGACCATACTGACAAATCATTGCAAGATTCCATTTTATTTTACTATATTTCACTACCCCTCGGCTCCCCTAGAGATTAAAATGTTATTTTATGTGCACAAATTCTTGGAAGTCTCTCTCAGACTGTTCTAATAATCCAAGCCACAGATGCCTTATAATTTATTTTCAGAAGAAATAGCCATGACATTTCAGTCATTCAGCATGTCAGGTGGGCAACATCAAAGCATATTTCCTGGATGTCTCTCAGCCTTCTTAGAAAGAACCTTCTCAGCCTTCATTTGCAGAGATCAGCATCACATTTTTGGGTGTAAAATGATATGTGTATTTCCAAATACTACTACTATCCACACCATTAATGACTTAATGGCTTACTGACTTCATGACTTTGTCGTGGATTAATATATCGAACACAGTTTCATTTGACAACAATTCAAACTTTATTACTTGTATAAGGTAAATCGAAAGGGTTTGATTTTAGCAGTACTTAATGATTAACCAATTTAAGAACTAGCAAGTGATTTAACAAAGTAAAACAGCAACTTGATTACAGATTCGAGAAAGAGAAGGTTCACACTTACTTACTAAATGGTACCTTAAATAAATAAAAAAACCCCCATACAAATAAAGGACACACAGACACACATGCAAACGAACAGAAACGCTTGAATCCAGAGCCCGCTCTCAACTGCACCGAGCAAAACACCTAAATCAGTAGAGGGATGGGAGAAGGAGGCTGGCCTACAGCCAAAATTTCCCTCTTCGAGTTTAGAGCAAATACTCACAAATGCATTGGCGTTACTCAACAGGTGGTAGTTGAGTCTCGAAGAGGTGGTTCTTGTCCAGACCTTGTGTAGGCCTCACCTTCAGAAGATCCTGAGAGGCATCCCAGCTGAGAGGAGATGCTGGATGCAGCCCAGTGCAATCCAGGAGAGCTCAAGGGGTCTCATACTGGATCACGATTTACAGGGTCCGAGATAACTGTCTTTTGTCAGGTATTTGTCCACTTCGACCTAACTTGAATGATTGGTTCGTTATTGGTTTGTTATTGGTTCGTTATTGTTCGAACGAAAAAGTTTCAGTTTGCACATGCCCAGAACTTTCTAGATCTTGGGGTCCTAACATCTCTGCTTTGGGCCATGACCAAGTACAAGGGTACCAGGTCGTAAGAAGGTTCAGAAAGGTAGAGATGGGAGTAGAAACCAGGTGTGCCAAGGGAGCTCCTCAAGCTCTGGTTCACTGCAGGAGGTAATTGTCACTATTGTCCCTGGACAACAGGGGAGACAGAAGTCAGAATTATTAAGGAGGGGCCTTACTCTCTGGTACAATCTGTATTTGGCTTTTCCAGTGTACTGTTGTGTGGCCCAGAGAGGGGAGTCACACCCTGTATAAGTGGCCCACGAGTGGGGGGCAGGGAGGCTGCACCACCACAGACTTACAAGCTCAAGTAACCATCCTCTTGCAAAAGACTCAATTACAGTTGTCCCTTCTATCTCTGAAAGGTCTGACAAATAATTTACTACTGTGATGCACAATAGCTGACAAATCATAATGGCTCAACTATTTGTGTGCTTCCAGGGTTAGACACGTATCTAAGAAACGCAGCAAGCAATAGGTGTAGAACTCCATGTAATAAACCATCTATCCATTTTGATTGTCAAAAGATCTTGCAGAAACTGAACAATTCATTTCTTACCTCTGTGACTGTGCTAGTGATGTCGTGGCTGTTAATGCCAAAATCTAGTGGTGTTTGCCCATAACGCAGTACTTGAAGGCAGTCCACCCTCTCAGACTCCACTGATACAGAATGTTTCTGAGCAGCCCTATGGTTTACGTGCAGGCAGCAAATGCTCTGAAATACACATCTTCAGCAAATCTGGAGTCACATGAATGAAAACTGTCTGTCTGTGTGGATGGCTATGAAGCAACAAATAATCTTTGCTTCTGTTATGATGGGTGATGAAAAATGTAAAGAAGTTCTTCCATAGCCTTCTCTTGTGATTCAGTTTTGTGGCAGAGTGGAGAGATTGTCACTGAGGCAGCAAATGCAACTGTACGGCTGTCAAGAATACAAAGAAAGTATAAAAAGCAGTTATAAAACCGTAAATGGTGATTTGTGATGTCACAATAGTGTCAAAAACTGTAACCGTTCTTGAAATTTTCCAGATGGCTTAATGCAATCTTAGATAGCAGCACGTAAAAAAAAAAACACAGAGAAAAAAGTTGAAGAGTAAACATGTGACACTTACCAGATGCTGTAATCATTAATTTTATTTCTTGGGTTTTTTTCAGTTATTATAGGAGATATTTAAATACCTCAGTTTTGAAGAAAGACCCTAGCCTGGAAACACCATCTCTGCAAAATAATTGGTATGCCATACAGTATTTCTGGTGACTACAGATCTCAATTTCTAGGTCTTAAGAGCAAGCCAAGTTCATGAATGTTAAATCCACGCATATATCCTATGTTGATACTACTGAGAGAAGGAAAGAGCTCAATACATTAGTAAATCACAGAATCATTTTGGTTGGAGGAGACCTTTAAGATCATCGAGTCCAACTGTTCACTCTGCAGTGACAGGGTCCCTAAACCATGTCCCTCAGCACCACATCCACACGTCTTTTAAACACTTCCAGGGATTGACACCCCACCACTTCCTCAGGCAGCCTGTTCCGATGCTTGACAACCCTTTTTGTAAAGAAATTTTTCCTAATATCCAACCTAGATCTCCCCAGGCAACTTGAGGCCATTTCCTCTTGTCCTGTCACTGGTACATGGGAGAAGGGACCGACTGCAATCTTGCTACAACCTCCTTTTAGGTAAAGAGTGATGAGCTCACCACTGAATCTCCTTTTCTGCAGACCAAACAATCCCAGTTCCCTCAGCTACTCCTCGTAAGACTTGTGCCGCAGACCCTTCACCAGCTTCACTGCCCTTTTCTGAACCTGCTCCTGCAGCTCAATGTCCTTCTTGTAGTGAGGGGCCCAAAACTGGACACAGTGCTCAAGGTGTGGCCTCACCAGTGCTGAGTACAGGGGGACAATCACTGCTCTACTCCTGCTGGTCACACTATTGCTGACACAAGCCAGGATGCTGTTGGCCTGCTTGTCCACCTGGGCACACTGCTGGCTCACATTCAGCCGGCTGTTGACCAGCACCCCCAGGTCCTTTTCCACCAGGCAGCTTTCCAGCCACTTTTTCCCAAGCCTGTAGCATTGCACGGGGTTGTTGTAGCCCAAGTGCAGGACCTGGCATTTGGCCTTGTTGAACCTCGTCCCATTGGCAGTGGAGTGTACAGGAGAGATAGCTTCTCCTTGTCCCCGCTGAGTGTTAATAGAGTATGTCTGTTTTGGGATAATATTAAAAAAGTTTTATTTTCTAAAATGTTTCATAAAATCGATCATTTTCAAAAACAATGTATCTGGCATCATCCTGGATCCTGTCCTCTATTGCTAAAATTTGTGTCAAAATTTATCATGAGCAGAGATTATTCACCCTCTGTAGCATCTGCTACTGCAGTTGTCAGAGACAGAGTTGGGGGACAACACGAACCATTGGCTGGATCCAGAAGGGCATTTCTTATGCTCCTAATTACTAAATCCACAGAATGGTGGAAGATCCTTCCCTGAGACTAAGAGCGAGGGTAGGGGGAGAGAACAGTAACACAAGAGGTGACAAATTCTGTCCTAGAAACCTCCATTTACATCACATTAGATGTGATATGATATCAAACCTTCACTGCTGCTACAACACTGCTCATTTCATTTTGAATGAAGTTAAAGCAATCTGATGGCTGCCAAAAAGAGAAAATATTATGACCATATATTGGAACAACTGCAGTGTTTTTACCCAGCACTATGAAAGCAAACAAAGTGAACATCTGTTATATTTAAACATCAGGTTTAAAAAAGAAAATGTCATACAGGCTCATACCATATACATGCATGATTGTAAGTGTAATCTGCAACTCATTCCACTGAAGTGAATTCACGAGGGATTTTAACCCATGTAACATGCTCATGTCATCTCGTAGAACAGCATCAGTGGATTTCAGGGGTTTGAATATTTGAATATTTCCTTCTGTACTCCAGAAGGATACAATGAATGAGGTGAGTGTTCTTTATCTTGTGTCTTTGAGAAATCCTTTGGAGCCTAGAAATTACAGAAAATACTGTTAATCATAGGAGGTAGGAGTGTGCAGAATGCTTTTCACCTGGCCCTGAGTAAAAAAATGTCCAAGAATTTTCTGAGGAAAAATATTATAGACTTCTCTCTGTTCTTTTAAACTATTTTTAAGAGGGTAAGGGTGGTTTTAAAAGTAGACATTCCATCCACCTAAAATATGTGGTTTATAGTTGTGCAGTTTGGGTTTTTTAGGAAATTCTACTATTGTGTTGTTTGCACATTGCCTTTAATTAGTGATTCAGACATCAAAATCTTTGTTTAGAAAGTATTACTCACATCAACTTTTTCACACTTGTAGATCTGAGATCACTAGCTGATCTCAGCATTGATACAAGCAGTTAGTATGCAGATCTCTCCCTTTTAGCTCTACCACTTTATAACAGCTCACAGCTTCTCACCTGCTCCAATCCTGCAAAATTCAACACAAACATTTTTTGGAATGCTTGTAAATAGCATTTACCTTTCGTATATGCTGAAAATCAACCGTGTAATTTAGCAGCAAGGAAGAAAAGGAGAAGGAGTGTTAAAACAGTTTAATATCTTGAAAAACAAGAGACTGTTCAAACCCTGATGCTGTAGGTTATTGCTTTTCCTTGACTCTGCTACTTGTTCCTTGATTTGTGTTATTCTGGAAGGGAGAAAAATAGGTGATAGGTATCATTGGCTCGTGTGATTTCTCTTGCTATTGAGATTAACTCTAAGCTATTAACATCTTCTTGCAGTGCGTTATTAATTTATTCATATACAAATTATATTGCATTTTAGAGACTAAACTAGGTCACTGTGATCTGAACATCTGGATTTTTAAAGCAAATATTAACATCTGATCCAGTTGCTTTCTGTTCCACCTGATTTTTAAAATTTTGCCTGAAGAGAGGCAGAACAGGTTAAAGGAAATTTAATGAGAGTTGTTCGAACTTGGAGATATAATTAAATTTACTCTAGACCCACAGTTCCTAACATTATTGGCAGTTTTTTTCTTCCCCCATCCTATCTTTCTCATCTGCAATGCCTTCTCTCTTCTTTAGACACAAGGTGCTGCGGATCTGGGCAACAGTGAGTGAGGAAGAGGCAGAACTGGTAGGGTTATGTAGCAGGGTTTCTCCTCCTTGCTCTCTGGGAATGCTGTCTGGAGGAGAAAAGCAGTGCTGAGGGCCTTAGTGACGGGTGAAGAAGAATCAGAGACACAGCACTGCCTTCCTGTTCTCAGCCTGTGAGCCTGCGGCATACTCTCTTGTAAGAGATGAGAATAGGAGAGGCATCAACAGCTACACTGTAAGGAAATAACTGGTTTCATGAGCAGTTGTGGATGATATATCTTGCTGTTAGAAATGGGTTTGAGTTTGACATTGATCCATATTGCAAGCAAATAAAAAAGTAGATTCTAGAGGCAGAGTGAAAAATTACTCTCAAAGATGTGTTCCCAGTGTTTTGCTTCAAACTGAGAGGGAATTTTAAGCCAGGTTCCAGCAGACTCTGTTCTAAGGTCACTTCTATGTAAGATTATAATTAAGTGCTTGGATAGTGGAAAGAATGTACGTACAAAAATTTATGAGTAGGAGCAAGCTGGAAGAGAGGGCAACTACTGTGAAGGACAAACTTGTCTTAACAAATGGGAATCCACAGTGGTCCACAGCCAGCAGGATAAATTCACTTAACAGATCTGGAAAATCAACTTAAACAGCGGAAATCAGATACAGCGGAAATCGGATACACGGAGACAAAATGAGGAATGGCCATATGTCAGTTATACAGCAGAAGGAAACTAGAGCTTATTTTGGATAGTAAGATGAATATAAGCCAGTGATTCAGTAGTGTCACAAAAGACTGAAATAATGGAGTTTTGGGGAGATATTTGCAAGAAGGTCATGAATGAGGTAACGTAGCAAATTATTCCGGTACGCAGCACTGGTGAGACCGCGGCTGGAACCCTGTGTCTGGTTTTTGCACCACACTCTAAAAGATGTAGACAAACTGTAGGAGGTGTAGAAGAGGTCACAGAAATGAGGCGTTCAGTTTGGATAGTTTCCCAAGGCCTCATCCCAAGCCCTACATTCTTGTGAAATAATGTTTGAAAGTTTGGTCTTCTGTTTGCCAAAGGTATTTTGCATATTGTACTTTTGTAACTTTCCAGTTCTCACCAGGATTACATGACTGTAAGAACCTGCTTGTCCATTGCAACTGTTTGAAACACAAAATCATGATTTAGTTGAAATTTGTTGAGTTTTAAAACTGACCTTAGTGAGACCAGGATTTGGCCTGAAATGTTTATCCAAGTGTAGTATTTACTTCTCAGTTTTGTTTTATACTCTATTTTTATTCTGAAGTTTATAGTAAACGTTAGTTGTGCATAAAAATAACTGTAAATAATTATCAAAAACAATTAAATAAGGAAAAATAATTATCTACGTGAAGGAATAACTGAGTCTAGATGAATAAATGTAAAATTTAGCATGTTTATACCTTCAGTATGGTTGCATTTTTGCCCTGGCCGTGTTCCCTAATGCCCTGAATTTCATCTCTTGTGAACAAATGATTCATAGCTACTCTTTGAGGATTAATTCTTGTTTGAATGGATTTGAATAAGAATTATGTTAAACATTTTTCTACAGTGATGTCATTTGTTACATTTTCTATAACCATTCTTTATTCTTTCAAATCCATTAGAGAGTGAAGTAAACTCATAATTAAGATTAGGTATGCACTCAGCTCATCAACAGCATTTAGTAGGTTACAACTATCACACTTCCAGGAATTACAATTTGAAGATTTATTTGTCTGAATAAGTGGGCTGACAGGAGCCTCATGAAGTTCAACAAAGGGAACTGCAAAGTCCTGCACCTGGGGAGAAACAACCCCAATATATGCTGGGGCTGCCTGGCTGGAAAGCAGCTTCGCAGAAAAGGACCTGGGAGTCCTCCTGGTGGACACCAAGTTGAACACGAGCCGGCCACATGCCCCTGTGGCGAAGAAGACCCGCAGTGTCCTGGACTGCATTAGGAGTATTGCCAGCAGGTCAAGGGAGGAGATTCTCTACTTAGCACTGGAGAGGCCAGACCCGGATTACTGTGTTCAGTGCTGGGCTTCACAGTGCAGGAGAGGCATGGATGTACTGCACAGAGTCCAACAAAGGGCCACCAAAGTGATGAGGGGACTGCTGCGTCTCTCCCATGAGGAAAGACTGAGAGAGCTGGGGCTGCTCAACCTGTCGCAGGGGAGATTCCGTCATTGTCTATAAATGCGTGAAGGGAGGGTGCAAAGAGGACAGAGCCAGGCTCTTTTCAGTGGTGCCCAGTGACAGGACAGAGACAATGGGCACAAAGGGAAACACTTTTTGCCTGGGAGGGTGGCTGAGCACTGGCAGAGGTTGCCCAGGGGGGTTGTGGAGCCTCCGTCCTTGCAGACAGATATTCAAAAGCCTGGACATAATCCTAGGCTGTACCTTGGAAACAGAAGTAACTTCTGTCTAAATATTGATTGAAAGAATAGGGCACTACAGAAACAAACGATGTAAAATATTAGCAAAAAGCATACGGTTAGAAGAAAGAACAAGTCATTTTTTTGGTAATTATGTGAAAAAAGAACCCTGGGTGCAATTATTACCTTGCAAGAGTATTCGTCCCATCAGTAATTTTGTTGAGAGTTGTCGGGGAATGCTAGATGGCCACTTACTGTCCTTACATCGTTTACATCTCTTTATACTCTCCCTTCCCAAATATAATACCTTTGTTTAATATTTAATTTTAAATAAAAGAAATAATTGTGTCTTTTTCATAACAAGTCCTCATCTCTTACTAGTTTTGAAAAGATTAAGTGTTCAGTTATTTCTCTCTATTTACTTTGCCAAACTTCTTTCAAGAAGGTTTTTATTTACTTTGATATTCTGTTTACTACAAATTAGAGTATATATCCACCTTTGTCGCTTGTGTAACAGAATAAGGTGGGTTAGAGATTTCTTTGTCATGTATAGTGTTGACTATAAGACTATTCACTCCGTTAGTCTACCTGCCCTCTTGTCATTGATCATTTAACATGTACCATAGGATTCTTAGCGACTTTTTAAAATTATCACTATTTTTGAATGATTTAAGTAATATCAGGTTTTTGATTGGGAGGTGTCTAGTCTACGTTGTCTTCCCACTATTGCAGGCCTTTCTATATCCTTACAAGGTTTCCTACTTCGAAATTCAAAGGCAGACAATACTCCAAGGCTCAAAACTCTTTTAGCCTGTGCTTTGCTGAGTAGAAGTCCCAGTTCATAAATACCGTTGTCCCTGAGATTTTATCTTCCTTCTTCCTCCACCTGAAATTTGTACACCAGGCTACGCAGTGAGTATGTATTTTTAGTTCAGGCTAAATGTCTCCACTCTATTTCCTTACAGGCACTTCTTTTCAAACTTATCCTTACAGGATTACTTATTAAAGCTTTAGTGTCACAAACTTTGTTCCAAGCAGAATTTCCACACCTGAAAAGCAAACTGCAAATGTAAAATTTCTGTTAAGACTGGTGAATTACTTAAGAAGCTGGAACAAGTGGAGCATTTAGAACAGGAACTACAAATTGGTCTTTTATCATTCTCGCTCCTGCCGCCCACCAGTCCTTGGTCTTCTCAGACACCTCCCTTAGAGACCCTTGGGGTGTTTTTGAAAACGTATCTAGCTCATAGGAGGATGTGGTTGCAGCAGATGTCAGCATCCCTAGCCCAGGTTAGTTGCCTGTTGCAGTACTGGTGGGCAGTATGATAACTGGCCCGAGTAAGTGTCCTGTGCTGCGTGAGGGTGAAGTCTGTGCTGCTGCAACTTCACTGCTGTGATTATTCAAACCCCAGACTACCAGTAAGCATGACAATCATACAGTATGCCGTGGCTGCTGCGCAGACCTCTCTTTTGCGCACGTCGAGTTAACCACACTATAAATTACATCTCTCCATCTAGAAACAAGGAGGGGTTTGCCATGTTACTTATTTGGGATATGTAGCTATCTGTTAGTTTGCCATTTACCAGATAAGTGCTCACAGCTAGGCAGGCCCGTGATCTGAAGGATTTGTCAGTGAATTGGGCTGTCCTAAAGTGAGGGAGCAATAGAGTGAAGCTAGTTTATATGTGATCTGAGAAGAACACTAAAATACACATTTTAATACCTGGCATGACAAGTGTTTCTTTTTCTGTAGTTGATGGAGAGACATTAGTGAAATACAGAGTATCTTCAAATACTGAATTTGCGGGTCACTTCTTCACATAAATGTAAAACCTTCTTACAGCAATGTTTCTTTGCTTATCCTTTATGTATGCAATTTGCTGCATTTTGAAACTCGTATTTATCATAGGATTGAATGCACACTAAAACAAAGCAATGTATCTGCATTCATCCGTCACTGTGGTATTATCTTGTGCAGCTCCCCACTTCCTTTTCTGCCTCCAGTGCCATAGGATGTTGCTTGACTATTTATTCACCCTTTGTATCTCACGTTCATGTCATAAATCATGTTGACAATGAGCTAAATCCAAAATACATTCTATCTTTAACACAAGATTATGTTTTGCCTCTTGGGCACAGGTGGAAAATACGTAAGAAATCACAGTACTTAACTTCATCATTTTTCTTGTTTTGTTTTCTTTTTAATATTCCTATGATCTTTCTCACTATGACTCTTACTTGTTTTCCTAAATGGCTTTTTCAACTATCACTTGATTCCCAGTTTTATTTCCTTAGTCTTAATCCACCCGACTTCGTAGCTTCTTACATCTGTGCTAATTTGCTCTTGTTCCATGATTCTTTCACCCCTTTCAATGCCTTTTCTGCCTTTATTTACACTCATGTTTTGACTTCCTTAAATTTGTGGGTGTTACTAATTCACTTGATTTGGAAGAATGATACACATGTCTTCGCTGGATCTAAAACAAACTGCTTCACTTCTCTGTTAGCACCGACTGACCCGTGGTGTGCTTAATAATTTGTTTCAGAAAAAAAAAGAAAAAAAAAGAAGCTTTGCAAAACAAAGTTTTAAGCATAACATATGTATAATTACCGTCTGAGCAATTAATAATACAGTATTTTTCAAGCATAGGGGTGAGGCCTCTCTCAAGCAATTTATTTGATATAAATTAAAATGGAAATGTAATTCTTATTACAGTAACAATTTAATGCAAAGACTCATGCTGAGATTAAAAACGCTTCTGATCTTCTGAATGAATATAGATAATATAGTCCTAAATAGAGCAGAATGTTCATATATATATATATTCATGTTTAGATTTTGCACATTATTTGCAGCTGCTGAGCTCTGTACTTCAGATTGTAGTGTTTGTCCAATTGCTGGGCAAATTCCTTGCTCTTTTTCTGTACACTTGTAAAATCTGGGTATCGTTTCTATTTGTAACACTATAAGAATGAATGTCAGTAAACCAGACATAAATTATTATCCATTGGTCTGATAACTGTCTAATTTTTATCAAGATAATTCCAGTGAAAATTATTAGTCTCAACATTTACTATTTTTCCTTAATTTCCTTGCAAAAAACTAACTTCTGTAATTCATAGGAAGTTCCACTGATATTTGTTCAGTAAGCTTTAGTAAATCATTTAAAGTGATTTACCATATTTCTCTTTTTCTGGCGGTATCTGTTAGTTTACTTGTATTGGTGTAGTCTCAAGAAAGGGGCAGTATTTCATAGTACAAATACATAGTAAAAGTATGGTCCTTTTGAAAAAGACATCAAAATCTGAGCATTGGTTCAGAGTTTCAGGTACGACCGAGAAAGTATAAAAAGTTTAAAATAAAGTACGAGAATAAATCTGTAGGCAGCTGGCTTTAAGTATACAATAATATCATATCATATGGCCAAACTGCAGAGGACCTGAAAATGTAAATAATTGTAATTCATGTCCTATAGTAAGTCCTCGAAATCCCTAATGTTAATCATATCACAAATAGACAGTCATTCACTATATCCCAACTAACTTGTTGCTCTCTTCTGCTTTGGCAATCGAAGAATGATTTCAGCTTTGTTCAAGGAAATGTGATTTGTGTATTCTTGGCATAGCTAGATAACCTCAAACTCTATCGTCGGTTTCTGATCCTAACGGATGTATCCTGAAAGAAATTGAAATTTGTTCCTCCAACAAATCCGGACTTATCACATCCAGACTGATGTGATAATGTTTTTTGTAATTCTTCAGTGCTTTTGACTAAGCTTTCACCTAAAACACACTAGGAAATACTGTTGAAAGAGTATTACTAGTATGGCGACGTTAAGCACAAAGATAGCACACAAAGCATTGTAATAATGCTTTGTAATAGAGCAATTGCCTTTAGCCGTGCGATACAGTTTTTAATGTCACAGTCACCCCATTTCTTCACAAGAGTCATGCTGCAGCCAGGACAAAAATCGGTGATGCTTATTTGTGAGGAAGCGTTCAATACCGCTTTTCCTCCTACGGGTTTGAGATACGGCCCTCTAAGTTGTTGATGGGTGTACATCCATCTGTCAGTCAGCTTGGTTTTGAATATCGGTTTGTTACCTATTTATTAACACATCTTTCACCTTTCAGAAGCCTAAGCTATGTCATCCCAGGTTTGCATCTGGAAACCTTCCAGATGCTGGGTCAAAGAACCACCAGTATTCCTAAATGAGCCACGGCCCCCAGCCTAGTACAGCTGGCGTGATGGTGTCTGATGGGCAGAGTGACAGTGAAAGGGCAACCAGGAACAGCTTTTGAAGCAACCCTCCTCAGGCTAGCAGCGTGTGATTCTTACATCATAGGCCTCTCCTTTCTCTTTTTGTAGTCTTCAGACTAATTAACCGTGCAGTTTTCCATCTCTGCTGCAAGGAAGAAGGGGTGCTACAGAAGACAGGCTCAGTCGCCACACTGACCCTGTGCTCTAAGCATTACGGGTGTTATACAGTCATGTCGTTAATAGAAATACGCACAACAAGTAAAAATCAAGGCACCACAGGCAATTCTAATCCTGACTTCTCAAAACTTGTGAAAATGTTTTATTATTTTATATTAAAGACATCTTTTTCTTTTTTCGTATGTGCCACTGCCTGTGGTTTTATCAATGCATGTTGAACAAAAAGAAATGTCATCACTGACATCCACAGAGGTCATCAGCAAACCAGTAACTGCTATGTTGGCTGTAGAAACTCCTGCCAACTCAAGCTGACAAACCCGCTCATATCAGCAGAGTGGTGGTTATCCTTTATATGGGCCATTTCTAGCCTTGTTTCAGAGGCAGTTGGTAACGGCAGAGTAACAGTGAGATATCAGCAGGTTTTTCTCACCTTAAAATACACCTGATTTTTCCTACTTAGCAACAGTGAGGTTGCCTGCCTCACTGCCCAAACCCTCACTGCCTGTCCTCCTGCAGGTAGGGTGCAGGGTGGATCGTTGCCATTCTGTTCTTCAACTCTCGTGCATGCTCAGCATCCCAGCTGCTCGCCTGAAACCCAGCGAGGCATTTGCAGCATCACCCTTTGCTTCTTCCAAATCTGCAGACGTATCTATGCTGCACACAGCAGTGCAGTGGATTCATAAATCACCTACTTACACGTATATAGGCCCAGGTACTGTGAACATCCTAGTGGCAGCAGCATGGTGCTCAGAGAGGTTAATTTTTCTTGCCACAAGCTGATCTGCTGCTGCTGGTATACACTTGGCTGCACCTGTTCAAAATATCCTGAAAGAATATGCATAGCCAGTGCCGTGATGACAATCACCGCGAACGATTTTGTACCTCGCAGAGGCTCTCTGATCTAGAAAACAGTGTATTTGTAGTTGGCAACCAATACGTGTTTTAAAATCAAGTACTTGTTTAATGAAGGGGAATGCTCTGTCTGTCTTTTGATACTCTATATCTGGGTTCATCAATGCTCACAGTACATGACAGGTTTTGAAAAACAAAGCCGCTATGGCTTTCCTTTCTGTACTACTCCCTGCCGGGATTGCAGATATTATAAAATAGTTCTTGGAGCAATTAGAGCAGTGACAGTAAAGACAATACCTTTGCCTCTCTGCTTTGAAATTCTGCATGAATATAGTTATAGCCTGTGATTTTATGTAGAGCAGAATATGTGGCTCCACTGAGCCACGCTGACAGCGATAAATCTGAAAAGATATGAAGAGTTTATGTGAAAATTTCTGAGGTAAAAAAATTCTGAAGAATAAAATAAGAGCTCAGAGAAACCCTGCCCTTCAGTGGGAAAACTTTTAACAGAAGGTGGCATGTCCAGAAATTAAGTAAATGAAAATAAAAAAGTATTAAAAAAAGAGAAACTTTGATAGTTCAGTGACAACTCAGTCTCCCAGTTTAAAAGAAAATTCATCACTCTGACATAAGTCTGAGTGCCCAAAAGATTTCCACTAAAATTAACAGCAATAAAATAATAATGGTGGTATCTGATTTTCCAGTGTTACATTTCAGAACTTTTTACAGCACCCTTGTACCAGTCAGAGCTCCTGTTTCCCTAAGGCCTCTGATATAAGACTCAGAGTTACTGATATAAGTTCAGACTTACTCTGAACATAAGCCTGCCAGGGACTTCCTGGGTTAGTTTTGCTACTGTCTCCCTAATGCAGGTCACCACATATATTATCCTTTCATTTACAAATTCACTGCTCTTCATCTTGAAATTACTTAGGGTTTTTGTTACCATTGCCCCCATTGAAAAGCTGTCCTGGAGCCTCAAAACTCTCTGTATATTAAAAATACTTTTCTATTTCCTAAATACATTAATGATACATTTATATTAACGTTTCTTATAAACCCTCCCTGTCCTCTAGGCTGCGTCTCTTTCTCCAAAGTGTAATTTACCATCTGATTCCTGTGTGGTCATTTTCCCTGGCAAGCTTCATTTTTGCAAGCTAAGTACACTGCACTCTTTCAGTCGCATGTCAGAGAGGGGCTCTGTGCTCTCTCTATCACCTGAGTAGCTGTGGTCCAGTGTGAATTCATCCCTTCCGGAGACTACACAGAGTGCATATAGCACTTGAGATATGAAAATTCAGCAATTTTAAAAATAGTAGCACTCAGGTATCTTTGCTGGACACCCCCCCATCCCCTTTTACATTCTTCACGAACTGACCTTTTTTCACAGCTGTACACATTTTGCCTCACAGTTTGAGTGGCTGACAGTTTGCTGACAGTTTTCTGTCACTGTCTTACATGTTCCTTTTCTTTTGGTATTTCCAGCCCCCAGCTCATTGCGAAGTTTCATTTTGTTGCTCCCCAGCAGCATTTACATTCATTCAATGCATCCCATTTTATTATTCTGTTCATCAAGGGCACCCAAATTTTCCCAGTCTATAGCCTGCTCTGTCTGTGACTTGATGACCACAGTAACACGAGTTACTGCCAGAAAGCAGAACCAGACCCCTGGACCTGAACGAGAAAAGCAGCTCAAATCTCTATTTTTTAAATCAGAACAGGCCTTGAACAGCAAGGGAGGTTTTTTGGTGTTAATGCTTCAACTTCAATTTTTTTAACTTGTGCAGCTGCAGGACTTCAACCAGCGCAAGTTCTGCTTTTGTGCCATGGTGTACCCTGTGCTAATTAACAGGCACCAGCAGCACCTCTTCGTCGTGGTGACATCCAAGATGAACTCTAATTAAGCTGTGCCTGGCAAGTGAGGGCTGGCCGGTGCTATGAGTTCTCTTCTGCCCCTGGTGCTAGCAGTGCTCTGCAGAAGCCTTCTGGGCTCCATCAGCCTGAAGTTCCCCAGCAACCCCACCTGGGTACTTCACTGGGGAGCAGCGTGGGCGTTTCCACACCTCTCTGCGTACGTACACTTGACATATGTGCATACATATGCACCGTGTGTAAGCAGGAGCAAATTCAGAAGGGAAGGGACATCCATCGCCGCCTCCAGCATCTTGCAGGCGACACTTTGATATGCAGTTCAGGGCAGATGTGCAGGTTCATTCGAGCTCCGCAACTGTAGGTACCAGGGTTGGTGGGCGGGGAACTGGTGTGCCTAAGCTCTGACAGGAAGGAGGCTTATCTTTACTTGTTCTTTAGCTGCAGTACACATTTTCTCCAGTTCCTGTCTTTAGCATTTTAAAATAATGTTTCCACATTTTAGAAATTTTCTTTATAAGCACAAGTGTAAAATTACAACTCTGACTTTATTTTAATGTGTGTATCGTTTGGCTTCTACTCTGAAGACTAATTATACAAAAGAAAGGCGATTTAATGGAATTTTTTTCATTTCCCGTAATTGTGGAAAACACAGGGATCTTTTCCTTATCCTCCTGAGAAATCTGACTCTAACTGCATAATTAGGTAGCTGTAATAAAATGAAAAAAATCAGGATGGAAAGAGATATACCTGGTTTTATATCTCATCCAAGCAAATATTCTGGTCTAAAATTATGCAGGATGCAGCAAAGAAGTATGGCAGAGATTCAGCCAGAGCTTGGGTTGTGCATTGGTATGTCAGTGCATCTCTTGTTGATACAGGGATTGTATCTTATTATCTACCAGTATGTTATAAAGCCTCGAATTTATAAAGGCTGTAAAATGCTTTCGCTATGACCATGGCCGCCTTGGTGCGTTATATGTGACATGAAGGTGAAGATCAGCTCTTGTTTCTCTCGGAAAAAATGGGAACCTGACCTGACTTGATTGGTGAAAAATATTTAACTAGTGTTGTCTCTAAGTTTATTCTGTCCTAAAAGCTGAACAGTATTAAAGTGGATAAAACATTGACCAGGTATGTTTTTCTCCAAGCAGTTGTTACACAGTACTCAAGCAATTAATAAAACCCCTAGGTTTAAAAGAGCCATCTCTTAATTCACTGAACATTACAAAACATGTAATTTTAGCTTTATTTTCCCCTTTCACAGTGGTGAAGTTCTGTATGCCCTGGTAGTTATGGCTGTGTTTATTGACAAAAAGTCTCAACATAACATCTAAACATGATATAAACAGCACATAGGGGAAGAAATTACAGTAATTGAAACAACAGATGGATAGAGAGCATTTTCATCTTCTAGGTGCCTGCTGTCAAAGTCAGTCCAAATAACATGGCTGTAAAACACTACGAGCCACAAGGGAGAGATAAATTGATCTCTTAGATGACCTAATAAAATCTCCTTTCCTCATGATTTGTATTCCACGTCCGTGTGGTCATCCAGCTTCCTCCTCCTCCATATGTCCTCTGACATCCCCTCCATTCCCTCTCCTCTCCTCTTGCTGTGAGGACACGGGGTGACACATGGCGTGGCTGATCATAATCTAAACAGACTGTGGACTCAGGCTGAGCGGGGGCACTAATTAAGGTGCTCGTTCTATTAAGCTGCCAATTATCAGAAAATTTGTAGGAGCTTACTATGTTTGAGATCTCTGTCTACCTGTCAGATTTGTCTGAAACAGGCCACTGGTTTCCATCATTATCAGGGGTCAGTGGAGATACAGGGTGGCCGCAGAAGCCTTGTTTCCTTAGGTTAGCCACTGAAAAATCACCTGAAAATGAAGTAGTTTAAATTAAAGGTTTTGTTTGCTTGTTTCCATTAAATAAATACATACCTGTGGGGATGGATGTGAACTGGGACAGACACCACATCCTTAAAACTTTGTCAAAAACAAGGAAAACAGCCTCCTTCTAGAACAGATGACGGCTGGTCCCAGACTGCTCGGAAAAGTGAAAGCTCGGAGTTTGAGGTGATCCACCCAGAAAAAATAGTAAACTTGCTGCATTTACTTGGCAAGGACAGCTCTTCAGAGAATTATGCAGTAAATAACATTCATCATAGTCCTTCTAATTCAGCTGCCTGCATTTCCACTGGAAAAAGAGTTCTTTCCATCAGCCCTACCCAACGTAAATTGTTCTGCTTTCCCATGTAATCTTCTAATCTTTCCTTTACACCTGTTGTCTTCATTAACACATGTAGAACAGTCTTCTGCCCCACCATGGAGTGGGGTGGATCATGGTATTACTAATCTCACAGAAAAATACCAGTACTGCAATTTTCGTTTGCAGAACCAAGAAACATCATCTGGGAAAATCAGTGTGGTGGTGCAGTGTGGATGCCGGACAGAAGAGGGTGCCCTTCAGATAGCCTGAGATAAAAAACCAGAACTCAACTACGGACACTGAAAATAGTCAGAGGAGGGCGAACTCCCAGTGCAAAAGGAAACCTTCCCCAGGGCAGCAAGGCTGTACGAGCCCACGCAGCCTGTGCTGCTCTGGAGGGCTCACACGCATGCTGCAAGCTGCGTGGACACTTTCGTAAAGACCACCACAGAGCCCCACGTGAAGAGCAGGAGTACGAAGTTACTAGTGCCCTGACTAGTCTGTTGGTGCAGACAGAAATCCTGCATACAGCGTGCTGGGAGCGAGCCGTGCCGTTATTATTTCTGCTGCGTTCAGAAGGTGGCTGCAAGCTTACAGATTCAGTGTTGGATATGCACACAAGGAGTCGTTCGAATCAATGCTTTAGAAGGTTGTCACTTACTCAATCAAGACTGTATCTCATAAACCACCTGAGGAAAAAATCCTCTGCTTGGCTGCCTGCATGCAAATGTGTTTTTTGACTCATACTGCTGGATTTCCTGACGTGTATACTCCTACAGGGCTAAGTTTGTACTGGCTGCTTTGAAGAAACAAAGGTGCTTCCACATGGTAACATACTCCCATAACATTGAGTCAAGTTTACTCAATGACGTGAGGTAGTTCAGACTAGTTATAGCTGTGCGAAGCATTTCATTCAGAGTTAGGATTTGCTTTCCTGCAATAACCAGGCAATGAACTCTGAGTCAGCTGTCAATGAGGCATTCCCAGAGCTTAAAGATTTGCTCTGAACTTTTTTTTCAAATAAATCGTATCTCCTGAGTTCCTCCATTTTTGATACGGAAGAAAGAAAATCTTGTGTTTGGGTACATCTAGGGAAGCTAAATAAAGCTGTAATGACTGCAAGCCAACCATGTCTATACACAGGATTAATGCAAGTGTTCAGAGTGCAAAGATGCTTTAAAATCTTGATTTACGTGCTGTGTTTTGCAAATTAACAGAGCCCCCACAGCCTTCACATGATCTCATCAGATCATTTTTCTGTTTCAAACGTGTGCCATATGTTTGAAACTGCTTTTAAAGGAACTAATGATCAGTGTTTTCAATAAGCACCCTGGAATCAACTATTAGCTGATGAGTCATTAAACGAGGAGAAGAACATTTACAGGACATACTACAATATATTAGCTTAGCAGAATTAAAATCTCACTTTTTTTCAAATGCTGTTTCGGGTAGAATTGTCTTTTCAGGGGAACAAACTTTCTCCACTGGAACTGAACCAGGTGCAGAATAAGCTGCTATAATTATGCACTACTAGAGCCTTTACAAGTATTTTAATCTTCCTTAATTTTTACATCATGGTGTGAAAACTTTATTCCAAACTATGTTTCATCTGTAAAACTGTTTAAAGAATGAAATCTAAAGAGTATCCTGAACAAAGGTAGCATAACTTCATTTTGAATTGTTGAAAACCGTAATTATGAGTAACCAGAGTTTATAATGGTGTGCTACTTCATCTTTGCCGAATGAGGTAGAAACGCCTTGGGATAGTGCTTTGTAGCCACATTTACCCAAACATGTGAGATCAACCCTGAGCAGACCATTACGTGCTCTTCAAGAACAGTTACAAAAGCCAAGGGAAAAGTATTCCAACCTTGGAGAAGAAATACTGGCTTGCACAGGAGTAATAGGAAAAGAGACACCCTGTCTCCTGGCCATAAACTCAGCTTCACTCAGATGATGTTCTTCAGCCCGTTACTGTACAGTCACCATTGAAAGGACTCAGAGAAGCACAAAGGAATACCATTTACTTCATATGTGACACAGAAAACAACTCAGGAGATGAAAATGTTTGACAGTTTGTTTTGCTCATCTTTATCTTCCCTGAATGCTCTGAACACTCAGAAGTACTCTCTTCTTCTGTGGAAGCAATTGAACAAATCAGATATGCTGCAGTTTCAGAAGAATAATAAGGCTACTTGTTTAGTCTGTCATTTTGAGCAGAAATTACATAACATCCTGACAGCAAAATAGACTAATAATCAAAACAAATATAATTAACTTCTGCTATACTTTGAACTGGACTGAACTTTCTCTGAAAGACAGAGGAATAGCTCATAAATGTATTATTCTGGAGGAATTAGAGGCAAAATCAATACACTTTGCTCATGATGCACATCAGTGGGTTGTCATAACAGTGGTTATAAGTTCTCATCAGTAGCCAGGGTGGATGCTCAAGCTACTCTAAAAGTTTCCTTCACCTGATGAAACAAGTGTGAGTTGGTACAGGCAAGGACTTCCCTATCTTTTTATATGAGCGAGCGTAGGAAAAGCTGGCAATCAATACTATAGACATCAGTGCTCGTTTGCCATTGACTAATGCTATTGCGTCTTATTGAGTGATTTCTTCAGTTAATGGCTGGAAGTAGCCTCTATCACGGGTCCCTGTGATGACTTTCCATTTATTCTTTTAATCGGAGGAGGAAGCTTCAAAAGCTAATATCTGCGAACAGATAACAGTTCATATCTTTACAATTTCAATATTTTTCCTGCAGAAAGGAGGAGTCATTGTATGTAGTCAACAATCAGTGTTGTATCCGCAGGTTAATGAAGATCTAGATGCTACAATAAAGCTTTGAAAAAATATAAGAGACTGTGAAACTGAAAGAACAATTTGGGGAAACTTCCATTTCAAATTTCCTAAAGCTATGAATAGCCAGATGAACGCAGTAAGGCTTGCATGGGGGAGGTTTTCAAAGAAGGAGGTAAATGCTGTCCTGTTACAGGTACTTAGAGTAGAAACACCTATGTACCAGGATCCAAGAGAAACCATCCAATGGAAACAGGAAAAATTAAAAATGTTGATAGAACAGTTTTGTGCTATCAAGGATCTGCAATCTGCGAACAATCTGTTTGTGAGAGTACAAAACTCCGTTAGAGGAGGAGATCAGAGTTTACATCTCAACGCTGTTTGAGGAAAACAAAGGGACCTACTATTACAGCTTATCTGACGGATAAATAGGAAGAGATTTTCACTGTGCATGTCTTACCTGTGTCAACGTGGAGGCACTTCGGCACATGCGCCTGTAATCTGTGCTTTGTGTTAGTCCTTCCGGTGTAAGAGGCACAAGAGGAATTGGAGGAGCAGCATTCTGCCAAACCTACTTAATCACCTCCGCAAGATAAACAGCAGGGAGGGCTGTGCAGTCCTGAAGGAACCTTTCACGGGAATTACCTAGTTCTACATCAGTTTGTCCATCTGTTTCTTAGTTAACTTGGCTACTTGTTTCCTAGCTACATAATTAGTAAATACAAATGGAATAAACCTCTGAAATTTCCCCTTCTTTCTAGAAGGCTAGACAACGTGGCTAGACAACATGTAATAAAATGTTTAGTATCTTAAAAGGAAGCGCTGACGTGTGCATGTAAGAGTTACCTGCTCTGTGATAATTTTCTGCTACCCCAGCAGCCCAGGCGACTCATCAAGCGTGTCTGTATGGCAGTCACATTGTACAGGATCTTACACTGTCAGAGATTTGGAGACATGGCGGGGAGGTGATCAGGGTTGGGAACTCGCGCTTTTAATACAAGTGAGGTCTTGTAGGCACAGTGAGGGCAGCTCTGGTATTTTCTGAGTGAGGGATGTAAGGGGGAGAGGGGAGGAATTGTAGTGTATGCGAATCCAAGATCCCACTGCTTGCTGAATGACAACAGTATGAAATTACACTGAAATGTCCATAGCGATGAAATGGGTCTGAGGCCAAGCTGGGAAGTCAAACCAGCAAGGCAATTACAGGATAAGCAAAAGATATAGCCAGGCACAGGCGTGCCTATAACACAGCTCAGATGAGGGCTGATAGCAAGGGCTGGAGCTCAAATGCAGCTCCTGAGACAGAGCTCCTGGGACAGAGGCCCCAGATAACACGTCTTGCAGCTCCTTCTCACACAACACTATTCAGAGCAGTCTGATCCGAAGTTACACAACTCCACCGTATCAAAGCTGACCTTGAAGAGTGGCAGACAAACTCCTGGGTGAGGGGCAAAAGGGAAAGACACTGTAGTGTGTGTTTGTGCACTTGAGGCCTGACAATACACAGCGAAGTAAGGATGTAGAGTTGTTGGGTTTGGTTTTTAACACCAGACTTGAGGCCCTAAATCTGTTGTTTCTGGAAAAAAATGCACAAAGGACTGAATTCTCTTTTATTCAAGAAACCAGTGATCCAGCTGTGGTTTCTCATATGCAGATAAAATTGGCTCCTATCCTAGTAAGACATTCACCATTGTAGTAATTACCTGCCATGGTAGTTTTGTGTCTGCAGCTTCTCAGTTGGTGACAGTTGTTTGTACGACAAAGACCATCTGGTTATCAGCAAATCTAGCTAGAGCCACAGCAGAAAAAGCAGAATCAGAAGGTGAATAGGTTCCTTCTGACCACCCCTATTTCCAGAAATTAACCTATTGTGGGGCGCCTTGAAGGAGTTATTTGAAGTAGATGCACTGGCTGAACCGTGTGGTGCTTGGTGCATATCCTCGGGGAACCTGAATGCCCTTCTGTAGTCAAGTTCTGAGTTATATATTCATAGAAGTGTTGATCATTGAATATTTCTGGAAAGAAAGGTAATTTTGTGGAAAATCGGGTTTTAACACATGTAGGCTTCAAGCATTTTAATTAGACAGAGAACTGGTTTGCTACCTAAATATTGATTTCCTGAGTTTTAAGATTTGATCCTGCAGTACTATGTGGAAGAGCTTGGCAATAGGGGACAGCCTGCTGCATTCAGCCCTCGGTAAGGGGCTACTACTGCTCAAGTGAGTACTAGAAGACATACAAGGAGGTCTCTCAGGATTCTAATGGCTGTGGAAAGGGGTTTGATATTTGAAAGATGTTACCAAATTCTCATTTTTTCTGACCTCTGCTAACCAACCTAATTGAAAACTTGGTTGAATTTTGGAAAGAAATATTATTAAAAAACAAAACAAAACCAAACAAAAAAACCTGTAATCACACTTTTCCCCTTTTTTCTGTTATTCTTAATATATTCAAGCAGCTGAAAAAATTAAGAAAGAACAGAATAGTTATATTACAGTCAATAGGAGTCTTCAGCTTCATTGCCATTGTGATTTAAACTGTTTGTTTACCAGTAAAACCGAACAGTTATATTGAGTGTGAAGTGAGGTTTCTGAGATTGTATGTCTGTGCCTGCAGGTTCATGTTTCTCTCCTTGCAGGAGGTTACACTCCCCACCCCCTGCCCGTGGGTAAGCAGTAATATGATTAGCATATTGGCAGAGGGGATTTTCAGAGAAAAACAGCACCTCCTTTTTTTCAGTGGTGATAGATCAGAATTTCTCTCAAGCTGTGGAGGCATTCTTAACTTGTTTAGTGTCATATATAGCTAGTATTATTTTACACAAGACAGATACAAACCTGTACAGTTAAATAATTGATTTTCAGGACTGCTTCTCTGATGGGTGTTCGTTCATCTTTGTTCTGTCACAAAGTGTTACACTGTGCCCATAACTCCACTGTGTTACCATTAGAAGCAGCTCAATAGTGTCGAACCAGATGCAGTTACAGAGAATATACCATTTCCCATGAGTAATTAATCCTGCCGTTACAGTGTGTTTGTCTTGCTTTGGTTTGAATTTTTCCAGCTTCAGTTTCCATTAGTTTGCTTCTTCCATTGTCTTCTTCTGTTAGATGACAGACAGGATAGGACAATACCAATTTTTCCTGTGGACTGGAGTGGGGGGGTTGGGGGGGGGCTGCAACAGGGTGCACCTGCCTTAGTTATCTGGTTCCTTCCTGTGTCTGTGCCCAGTTGTGCCTACTGCATGCACATTGCTTCAGTCCCAGCTTCTCTTTCGGATTAAAGCAGCTGGTTCCTTGGGTCTGTTTGGAATTAACTGTTCCAGATGAGAGTAGAGATGGGATTGCACTAAATTTGGCTCCTTGTTCTCTCCATCACTGTCCCAGCATCATCTCGACCCCGGCATGCCCTCATGGTGCGCAGCACATGCCCTCAGCATCATGTTACAATAACACTGTCCTCACTTTTTTTTTTTTTGGCACTTGGAATGGAAAAAGAGAGAGGAAAAAAATTGATGTTTTATGCTTGCAAGGGTAACAGGGGACACTTGAAATCGGTGCTGGGTGCATGAGCACAGCCACCACTGCTGTTGGGCCTGAGCAGTCTGTACGTCAGTCACTCTGCACCCCTGGGCTGCGAGGCTGCCTGGGGAGGACAAGTTTAGAGGAGCGGATGTTGCCTTTGAATCAAACTCCCTCCCGTGACAATCAAACATTTCCACTGATGTCAGTGGACTGCTTTAAATGCGTTTGGAGATTCATGTGACCACAATGTAGTCAGCGGAGGGAAGGGATTTTTGCAGTTACATCGCCACAGTGAACGGGGACGTGCACAGGGCCATGACTGGCAGTAATGAGGGCTGTGCAGGTGAGGACAGATGCTGCCCCGTCCTTCCCTCTGGCTGTCTTTATATGGTGCTGTTCAGATCAGCAAAACTGAAGAGGTTTGCACTCTATATTTCATTTAGTTGTGATTAGGAGTTAACAAAGACTTTTTTTTTTAAAAAAAGAAAATTGCATTTTCCTATCTAACATTCCATCTCCCTCTTAGTGAAAGGTATCCTCGAATGAACAGAAGAGTGACAGGGACATACAGTGAGTGACAAACCTTGAGGTCCAGAGACAGGACGGACACTTCGGTCTGTCTAGTTAATGACATTCTTCTTACAACTTCAAAAATTATGTCTTTAATAAACCGATTTTTTACAATTATGTTTAAAGTTGTGAACAATGTCTCCACTCTTGAAAAATTATAGTTGTGCCCATCCTCTCTAAAGCTGTTCACTAGGGAAGCAGGCTACATCAGGTAGAGATGAATACCATGATTCCTGTTACAGGATAATGGAGCCCTGAGTTTTTCCAGCTCTGTTTGCGCGTTAGCCTGAAATGAACTTTCTTGCCCAGTGGTTTTATTTGTATCATCATTTTCAGTCACTAAACCATAAAAAATGTACAGTTCAATTCCCCTATCAGTTTTGAGCATTTCCTGAATTAGAAAAAGATTTCATGACTGCTTCTCAACTGAGTATTTTCTGCCTTCATTTAAAGTATTGGCTTATTTTATGTATTAACCGTTAAGACTTTAGTCAGTTATGATGTTTTTCACTGTATTTTTTGTCTTTTTCTCCTTGACTGTTTTGGTTTTCTCTGTTACCTGCAGGGGCAGTCCTAGCCCTGGCAAATTGCTGCCCGTGTTAAGGCTTGATCAACATGTAGTTATGCCAACGTGAGAAGAATGTGAGGTGGTAGGGTTACAGTTTCTTTTCCAGTACAGCTACGGTGCACAATTCCTCGCATATTCATCGTTTATAGATGGAGTAACTGCTACGGTTTAATCTGCTGTTCTGTGAGAGAATAAACTACTACTACAAGGCCAGCATCTTTCAATTGATGTACCACAGATGACCCAAGGTAATCGTACTCTTCTAGCTTCTCTAGAATAAAATAGTGCGGTTTTGGTGTGTAAACATGTTCTCCTAAGCCAAAAGCTTAAAATCTGATCCCTCAGGTCACTGTGTTTCTCTGCTGCTTTCTTTCACTCCTATTTCAGGCCATGTATACAAAGTATGTAGATCACGGCATGCTCTGTATCGGGTGTCTTCGACAGCTGGCAACACACTTGGCAGTTACGTGCATAGTACCAATATTTCCAACTGCGAGAGGGAGCTGAAAGACTTCACAGGTTTTATAAGGTTTGCTCATAAATTATGTTTTCTCCAGGTGATGGTTCCATGTGTTTTAAAGTCTGAAAAAATATTCCTTGTTTTGAAACCGAATAGGTGATCAGCTCCGAAAAACAGAGACTGTACCGACCACATACCAGCACTGTTTGAAGTTCTGAGGGGCACTTTGGGAACTACTGGGGATTTTTTCCCGACAGTTCTATAATACAGTTTCTAGTTTAATTTTATATACAATTTGTTGTGCTGCCTATGCAGACTTTCTTTTTTTCCTTTGGTCTGTGAGAAGAGGTAACTGGGAAAAAAGCGAGTAAATCTGACATGATAAACTCTGGAAAATAGATAGCAAATGTTCTTCCCATTCCTGTTTATGAAAACAATGCCCATGCTTCCTTATATTTGACTACTGTATTTTAACAAATTTCTTCCTATTGCAAGTTATTTTCCAATATTTTCAACTATTGCTTTGTGTACCTTTTTAAAGTGACATAATTTCAGCTGTTTACGTGATGATTTCTCTGATGGCAGTAAATGGAAATCCCAGCTGAGTTTCTGTCTTCAGTATGCTAATTATGAGACAAACACAGCAGAATCAAATGGTTGTGTCTTGCATCATGCTGTCTAACTATTTCATATGCTCCCTAAAAAAGTGTTTGCACCTTACAAAACAAATTGTAGGTTGATCTTGAGGGATGTGAATCAACAAACAAATAAAATATATTCTTTTTCCCACCTAAATGCAGTGGAATAATTTCAAAAGTCACTTTCCTTAAGTGTAGCTGTCTGAAGTTCACACTATGGAAAATAAAATTAAAATGAGATGACATAGAAGGTTTGGGATAGAATTCAGATAATTTAGTTTTGTTATTTAATCAGAGCGTGACAGGCATATGCATTTATTGATGTAATACTGCTGACTGGAAGAGTCAATGCATACAGAAAGATCAGAAGCAGCAGTATCCAGAAACACTGGAAGCAGCAGCTGCCACTGTCAACAGATAAAAATCAAGGCAGAATTTTAAGTATGTTTCTATTAATTGAATATGTAGCCATGCTACTTAGAAGGATTTTAATTACACTTAGTCTCAGTGGCCTCATTATGCACTTACATGGACTAAGTGTTCGTGATCCTGGAATAAAATATGGTTAGAGAGAAAAGAAAATGGTACAATAGCAGAAAAAACATTTAAAAGGAGAGATAAGTAACCTAGAGTAAACACACAATGTCTGTGTAATTCTCCAGCACAATCGTGAGTGTGAAATAAAACCAGCTAGGTTTTCACCGCAGACTTCCTGAGAGGGTTTTTAAAAATTTTTTTTGTACAAAATAATACAAGCCGATATATACATAGTGGTTATCCAGATTTTAGTCAAGTATGCCACATCCAGAAAATCAAGCTAAGATCACCTGTCCAAACACGGTTCTGTTCCTCTATGGACTGTCTTCTGCTCTGGGCGAGAAGGTATTTGGCTATGCCCAGGTTACACAGTGAATTACGAGGCTGTCAGGTCTTATTTTTATACACTTGCTCATGCATCCTGGTGCTTGTCTTTTACTGAAGGCTAGAATACTTCTGCAGATCATGATCCTTGAGAGAGCTGTTTTTATTAATTTGTTTTAAAAAAACAACGTTAAAAATCAATTAAAAAATCACATGCTGAGTGAAACAGATTTATGTTTTATTCCATGGATTCAATTGAACTCTGGGTCAGGAGAAAAAAGACATTCAGAAATGGCACTGGGTGGAAACAAAGCAGTATGAGAGAGCAATGCTTGTGACTGATCTAGGGCAGAAGAGCCATTTTGCAGCTAGGGACGGGAGACAGAGATCCTATTTAAAAAGCCCAGATTGTGACTGGGACTCTGCAGGGAGAGACTGCTTCCAGACACAGAAATAAACCTTGTAGGCAGCTTCAAACCATGCACAGTCTGGATGGTGCAGCAGACAGCAGCCCTTCCCAGAGCTACTGGAGAGCATCGTGGCAGAAACTGAGTGGACTGTCATTTTCCAAGCAAATAGAAAGTGCTTTGTTAAGTTTAAGTGGGAGTCAAGTACACCAGTCAGTCGCTGCTGAAGCTGCAACAGCTGCCTTAGCTTGGGAACAAAAGCCATAGTCGGCAGAAGGTAAATGGGCAAAACTTGAGTCTTCCTCTTGAAGGCACGAATATGTGAAGATGAAGAGGGGAAATGTTTGCCTCATATTGCTGCCACTGTGGAAGGAAACTGTCTTGCTGCAGAGGTGTGAAATCTGGAGTGCAGCACTTGACCATCGTAGTCAATACTAAAAAGTAAAAGCCTGTAGGCACAGCAGGGTCACAGGCTCTGGCAGGCATCCGTAGGCAGAAAAAGCCTTTTGTCCTTGCATGTGAGACAGTAGCAATAGGCAGAGCTGGTCATAAGCTGTTCATGTCAAAAAGGCCTTGCTGAAAATCTCCTCAGGAATGCAGGGGACATGTTTTCATCTACAAATACATGGTTACAAGCAGACTGCACCTCCAGATTAAATTTTAGTGGTGGCAGACATGCTGTCTTCAGCATTGGATAGCAGTGGAATAAACTGGTTTACAAAAAACCTCATTTACCTCATTTATACATATATTGACCTGAAAAGAAAAAACATCCAAATAAACCTGGCTGGACATAGATGAAATGTGGAATCTGATTAACTAAATTATTTTTGAAGTCCTAAAGGTTTGTCCTAAAGATATTAACATAGAATGACCAGAACAACATTACTCAGGTCCAACTTGACAGTTGAAGGGACAGGTTTTGGTTCTGTCTGCATTTTGAAGGAAAGAGAACAGAGATTCATAAGGTGTTGCATTAAAATAAATGAAATGGGTATGTGAAGCAGAGACAAGCAAAAGAGTCCAAGCTGGTAGCAGAGAAATCACTGGCCTCTTAAAGCAAAACAGGTATAGATTTGTTGAGACAGGCTGAAAAAGTAATGTAGCTCCATTTGTGGTACACCAGCAGTGGACTGCTGCTGTTCAGCAGTCTGTCCAGACAATCAAAAGAGGATTCCACTGGATTTTGAAACCAGCTGGTTTTTAAAAGGGAGAGTGTGAGGGAATCCCTTCTGATGGGCAATATTGATACTCCTCCACAAGGATGAATAGCACTTCCATCTTGCCACGCCACTTCAAAGGAAAAGCAGGGATGAAGTGATGTTCTGTGTCCCCTGAGCAGATTGATTATCAGCTAAAGGCTACACCAAATCAACCCTCTGCCTACTCCAGATTAGAAGAGCTGTGGGTAAGTGAGATTTGATGAGATTTTATGAATCTTATGCACCTGGATTCTTCTGTCCTTGCATCTTGGAGCAACATTCAGATGATATTAGGGCCAGGACCTTCTTTTCCATTTTCTCTTCTCTATTTCATACCCACTGGACACTATTCACACCTGTCAGGGAAAGATGTTCCTTGGGGATTGGGACACCAGAAGTGAGACATCTGCTCAGGCGGCTGGCAGGGCAGGTATGGGGGCAGCTGGCATCAGCCCAGAGTCCCCGTTGCCAGGCATGGCCCTGCTGACATGCGGGGACAAGCTCGGTCCCCAGGGTCAGGATTGGTGTCCAGCTACATGGGTTTACGGCCAGGAGCAGGTGTAGCTGTGACACAGCTAACGCACAACTCAGGCAGGAACTGAGGGCGAGAGACTCAGCTTAAAAGCAGCTTCCCGGGAAGCAGGACAGCTCTTTCTGAGGTCTCTTCTGTTCCACACAAGGCTACCACCTGTATTATCTTGAAGATGGTCCCTGAGCCCAGGGGGCTGAACACCCAGGAACTCCTGGGTACTCTGCAGAACTCATTTCATCTACTCGATTAGGGACTTTGTCTCATCTGCCACAGACGACTGACTCTAACGTTCATTCCGTTCTCCTTGTTGTGGTCTTCAGAACTACCTCACCTACTCTATGCTATCACTAAATTAGGTTCAAGGCATGTAACACTTTCTCTGCTACACGGTCAGCTTTTTCCCATCCTTTGCTTGCCAGCTTATGTGGGTGGGTGGTTCTTTCAGTCTCCAGCACTCCATCAATAACACTGCTTTCTGCTGAATCTATGGAGTGCATTTACAACTTAGATTGCTGATAAATCTTTGAGGAAATTCTGTCTAAAAATTAAATACATTCTGGTTTGCTGCAGGCTACAGCTTATTGAGCTTGAATTTAAGTAATTTCCAGAGGAGTAGAGTTGAACAATACAAATATTGGTTACCCTGACTGTCAATCTCAGAGGCTGGTGGCAATGTCAAAATAAGGAATAAACTATTAAAAATATATGAAGTTAAACTCTGAATCATATTTAGCATCACCAAGCTAGAGAACAAGCTAGGGAAACTTGTTTCACAACAAGTGAAACCTAGATTTCCAGGACATAAAATTCAATCAGCCTTTGGGTTCATAAACCTAACATGACCCTATCATTGAAAACTACCAGAAATGCTGGGGACTCGCAGCAAGATGAAGAGGCAGGTAGACGGAGCAAAACACCAGTGCAGTTTGGCCCTTGAAGTGTGGGATTTCCTTATGAAAATGACACCCTGCACATACCTACAATAGAAAAGAATGTTCGAGAAAGCAGTGCTACCACAAGAAATAGCCAATGGTTACACGCTTGTTGCAGATGATGGAGAAATAGTGCCTTATTGAATTGTCAGGAATGGGGGACATAAGGGCATTGATTCAAGTATTTTGTATCAGAAAGTCTTAGGCAATGAGTACAGTATGGTGCAGCCTTAACAGCAAGAGATACCTGCTCCCAAATACAGCAGCAGTGGATTTATTGCCACCTGACAGAGCTGGTGCTGATGCTTCAAGGCAGCACGTGTAGACTCAGACAGCATTTCAAAGCAGTTCAGATACCATCAGCTAATACATCAATTCTGAATCATTTTAGTTGTCTATTAGCACAACTGTGTTTGAAAAAGGAAATTATGACTGTGTCTCAAAGGGGCGTTCCTACAAACCCTTTGGGTTTGCCGTGAACTCCTTCGGTTTGTTATAAACTCCTTGGGGAATATAGATTTTATTCAGATTTTCATATGGAGGGCTGAATCTATGGAAGACACATATCTCTAAGTTTCTCTTTCTTTAAAGCATCATAACTAAACCGATCCTGCACAAAGAAAAGTTTAGGCAGGGTGGAATTTAGAGTCTTACACTCCCTGTGTAACTGAAATGCTTTTGAAAATCCTACTCATTGCAAAATGTGTTTATTAATGGGCATCAGAAAGCCTGATAAAATGAACAGAGCTTAAATCAACTGCTTTGATGAATATCATGGTAACTGCTGTTTTGCAGAGTAGGAGGTATTAATTGTTGAGTCAGAGACTCAATTGCTGAGACTACAGCTTCTGGCAGGTGGAAGGTCACATTCTTGTGTCCACCCTCTTCCACCGTGGATATACATGAATCTTCCCAGAAGACTGACGTCTCAGTCTACTGGCTGAGAACCTATTGGCAACTTTTCCCAGTAGTTTTAAAATAGGCTTTCATCCAGGTAACTAGGCTACTTCACTTACTATGCCATGAACACATTTTAACCAGTTCTATCTGTGAGTGCAACTGGAAACACTGGCTTGGAAGTTCAGTGCTGTGCATGATGAGGGATTAGATGTATACGTGGTAGATGGTGCCGTTCTTTATGTGTATTAAAGACGACTTCCCTGTCATGTATTTTGCACTTTAAAAAAAGTAATGGATGCAGATAAAATCATGATTAGCAATTACAAAAAACATTTTCAAAATCAAATAAACCCCTTATCTGTTAAATCAATAAGCAGTGATTTGATTCATCTGATTCCGAGGATTATTTCTGTAAGCCAGCTTATTGTTCAGATATGAAGAGGAAAAGAAAGCTTGAACGCTGTATTAAGGTATGTTCCACTCAGAGCAATAAATGTGTTTTAAAACTTGAGTGCATCAGAAAATCAAGTTTGGCCTGAGGTTTCTGAAGCTTTTGGCCTGTTAGGTTATACTGATGGCAAAGAATTAGCATGTAATTAAGGAAGCAAATGCTACAGATTCTAATATTTCTTTAATTGAAGTACAAGTGAAGACATAATGTGAGCTTATTTAAGTAGCAGGAAAAGTAACCAAAAGTATTCTTGGCATATGAGGGAAAACAACCTTGTTCAGTAAAGATCTTGTCTTTGAATTATGGGATAACATTTGCAATTATTGTAAGAGTTTTGGACAGACATTTCGTTTTAAAAGGGCTATTTGTCCTTCTTAAACTGGGACATGAGAGCATCTCTGTTGTTAAAAAACATTCTCTGAATGAATGAGGTGAGTTATTCCAGCAGACAGAGAGCAGATGTACCGCAGATGAAATCATTGCCCTGCAGAAAAACTAGCTCCTTGCTATGTAATGTTACTTGCTGTGTAACGCAGTGTACTGGGATTTGTACAGCGTGCGTGGGCCCTTGCACTGCTCGTAGTGTCTAAGGGTCTGTCCACCCTGGATGCGGGCACTGATGAAGCTTCCAGGAAGACTCATATGCAGAAGGTTTCAAGTGACTGAGCATCTAACTTGGGATAAGTGTTTGTTACTGAAATCAGTTATGTAAATATGCATATATGGATTCCAAAATCCATTTGTACATTGTTTCGGTTGTCATACTTAGGGGTGAAAATATAATGCAAATTCTGTATTCCTTTCGACTGCCTGGTGAGTCCTTGGCTGTGAAGGATTATTTCTAGCAGTGACCTCTGCCCAGGGAAAGCTGTTTCCTGTTGTCTTTTCCCACTGTGATGGCTCTTCAATACGCTGCTAAGGCTTTGTGTTCAATCAAGCTATCCAAGTCTCGAAAATCATCTTGACATTGTTCTCTTCAGAAAAGAACTGTAGGTGAGTCAATAATCGGTTGATTAGCTGTCTCTGGAGACGTACCTTTTTAGTGTCTGTTTATTGATTTTTTTTTCCTAGCTACAGCCCAATAAAATAAAATGACAGAAACAATATGCCTAATTTGATGATTTCCACTTAAGCAGCATACAAAAAAGCAATTAGTTTTTCCTCTCTATCATCAAAATCAGATGGTACAAGAAGGATGTAAAAATTTTAGAATTACCCCTTATACCTATCCTGAAGTCTTCGACTTTCATTTAGCCATGTATTTGTTTTATCACTGGGCAACAAAGGGGCAAAAAAATCAATCAGCCTAGAACTTTTTTTTCATTATGCAGCTTAAAACCTTTTTTTCATACAGGCCCGTTACTCCAGTTTCATCTTGCTGATGGTGCTTGCTGCTAGTGGTTGTATACAGACTCTCTATATTTCTCCCATTATATTGTTGCCTAGTTTAATGAGGAAAAAAAACCCCAAAAGTGAAACTCAAACAAGAAGAAGTGCTTTGCATCTCATCCAGGCCTTTAGTTAGTCCACCAACTAACCTCTTTGCCCATTAGCAGCTGAAAGACAGTTTGACTCCTCTGTGGCTTGGGTGGTGCTATGTGCCACCCTGCGAAACAGCAAACTAGTCCAGAGATGAGTCAGTCAGTCTAGTGAGCTAGGCAGTCACACAGACAATACCCAGTTCTTGGCTGCAGGGGCCACCAAGAAGAAATTGTGTTTTCCCCAGTCTTCTGATAGGAAGGTGCTTGTGGGCAAATGGCTGGCTGACATGGACACTGGTTGCCTGGGAGGAAGGCACGGTTGAGACCCAGGAGCCCTTGCTGGGCTTCCCCTCGAGTCTGTCCTTCCAGGTATCATCATCCCACCCCTCCAGCAGCAGTCAGACCTGTGGGAAGGCTTGCTGGGGAACACCGTGTGGGAAGTGTGGGGAGGAGAATGGGGAGAGCCTAACCCTGCTTCCTCTTTAGTGGCCCACCCTCCTCATTTGTATTGTATATTGTTGTGCTCATATGTTCCTTTTTATCTTTTCTTCTCCACTTGATGGACTTTTAACAAGCTACTTTTCCACCAAGAAATTTGATTTCCAGTTTTCCAAATGTTTTGGTTTATATGGAGTCCATTCTGAGCTCATCTAGTTTCGCTTCACAGAAAGGGCATCAGTGTGCTATAAACGTTATCAAATGTTTCCTAAACGTGTCAGCAACTCTTTTCTTCACCCTGTGTGATTTTTTTAACTTCTCTTTTTCTCTCTTTATGATGCAAGATGCGTTTGTGGCTTTTTCTTAGTCCCCAGAAATCCCAGAGTTCAGTTTTCTTTTCTCCTGATTAATGCGGCTTTTAGGACCTCTGGCTGAAATCAACCCACTCCAGATTTTTTCCAGCATAAGCAACATCGAACTCAGACCATGCTGCTCACTTGCTGTGTGATTGTATACTTCTATTTCTGTTTTTCTCTTCCTCCCCTTTGTTTTTGTTATTTATAAGCAATGGTAGATTGAAGTTCTTAGAAGCAAAAAGCATTTCCTCACATGTATTTGTACAATCTCTCAACATAAGGCTACTCTGTCTCAGTGCCTCTGTACGCAGGCAGCCAGTGGAGCTATGGTTCTACCTGTCACACCTACCTCATCTCATGCCTTTTCCCGCTGAGCATTTCTGAAGAGCCTTTCAGTGCCACCCATCCTCTACCTCTGCTCAGCATGTATATATACAAGCCCAGTGTCCTGGGTCCAACATGGTGGAACCG
>NW_010389149.1:0-699 GCF_000710305.1 Buceros rhinoceros silvestris
CACCGCCGGCAGTATCGGACCAACCGAGATTTTCTGCACCCCATAGAGGAGATGATTTGGAAACTGCAGAAACGAGATGTCATCCCTTCGCTCACCTTTCAACAGTCCTATTTGGCCTGTGCAGAAGGGCAACGGGGAATGGAGACTGACAGTAGACTATCATGGCCTGAACGAAGTGACACCACCAATAAGCGCTGCTGTTCCTGATATGTTGGAACTTCAGTACGAACTGGAGTCCAAGGCGGCCAAGCGGTATGCCATGATAGACGTTGCTAATGCTTTCTTTTCCATTCCCATAGCCCCTGAGTGTAGGGCACAGTTTGTCTTCACCTGGAGGGGTGTCCAGTACACCTGGACTCGAATGCTTTTAAGTGTCTTTTTAATGCAGATTGTTAGTCCTTTTATTACTTCAGAAGAACTGTTTAATTGGGATAAATTCTGCTACTTGATAAAAATAGTTCTGGCTACAGAAAATGAAATGTTTATCTTACATCACTATGAGAAGCCACCTTTTCACCAGTAATGGCAAATCAGCCTGCAGAAGAGAAAGTGCTGGGGAGACCTTAATTGCGGCCTTTCAGTACTTAAAGGGGACTTGTAAGAAGGACAGGACCTTTAGTTTTAAACTAAAAGAGGAGAGATTTAGAGTAGTTATAAGGAAGGATTTTTTTTCAGTGAGTGTGGTGAAACACTGGCACA
>NW_010389150.1:0-320 GCF_000710305.1 Buceros rhinoceros silvestris
TAAGTGCGCAGAACACAGAGCTCTTACCCAACAAGCGTCCCTGTGGGGAGGGAGAAGATAGGTTCGGCCCATCAACTGATCCCAAAGTTTCAATGGTGGTCTTCCGTTCCCCAAATCCCCCTTTCATTTGCCACTTTTTATATTGTTTCTATACTTTTAAGTGGGGCTTGAGTGACTCTGGTCATACATTCTTTTTACTCTGATTGGATTAAAAATCTCTCACTTCACATTTAAAGGAGCAGGTGTTAAAACATAGGGCGCATGCTCAGTGGAGAGTGGTTGCACCTTGGAGGGAGGTAGCCTTTGGGATGGAGAAGGGG
>NW_010389150.1:693-1184 GCF_000710305.1 Buceros rhinoceros silvestris
GCACCTGCTCATATTAGTTGTTTTCCCCACAGGCCTTCTACAATGAGTTTACATCATTGGTGGATAAGGAAAGAGCTATTGACATTGTCTGCTTGGGCTTGTGCAAAACAATTGACACTGTCATATGCATGACATCCTTGTCTCTAAACTGGGGAGACGTGAATTTGGTGGATGGACCACTCAGTGGGTAAGGAATTGGCTGGATTGCTGCACTCAAAGAGTTGCAGTCAATAGCTTTATGTACAAGTGGAGACCAGTGATGAATGACATTCCTCTGGGGTAAGTATTTGTTGGTGACATGGACAGTGAAATTTAGGAAGTTTGCCAACGGCACCAAGCCTTGTGGTGTGATCGACATGCTGAATGAAAGGGATACCATCCAGAGGGACTTGACAAGCTTGAGAGTTGGGCCCATGCAAACCTCGTGAAGTTCAACAAGGCGTTTAAGTGGGTCAGGGCAATCCCAATGCAAATACAAGCTGCATGATGAG
>NW_010389151.1:0-774 GCF_000710305.1 Buceros rhinoceros silvestris
CCAAATCTTCGTCCACAAAGCCAAGCCATGAACATGAATACAATAGATAATAGAAGTTTTCCAAATTTCAAATTTGTCTTCAGAAAAAATGTTGATTTGACTTTCTGATTCTTCTACTCAAATATACAGTTACACAATTTTTTCATTTTGGATCATCAATATATATTTCAATAGATATTTAATATAAATCTTTCCTATGTCCTTTAGATGAGCTCCTACTCATAAGCAGAAATTCCAAACCTACAAGTAAGAAAAATAAAGGCTCAAGTTTTCTGATTCCAGCTCTGGTTTATGTGGACTTGGCTGTAGTTAGGTGCTTCCCAGGCTAAATCTCCAGCCTTCTCGTAGAAGGCTGTAAGTATGTGTAAAATACTATGAGAACTTCTCTACCGTGAAAAGTTTTCACAAGTGCTCGAAGATGGATAATTTAAGGTTAGGACTAAGGTGCAAGAGTTTTCAGGCTCTTTCATTCTACTCACATTCCAAGAGGACTCCAAGCCTTCCAAGTGCAGAAACATCCATGGAGAAGCAATTTATCTTCTTGGAATAAAAGAATTATCAGCCCACTAGTTCCCGGCTCATTTAGACAAATTTAGTATCTCTAAAAGCCTTCTATGACAGTGATTTGTTTAAGAAGTCATATTGTAGATTTACCCACAGAACTTCTCTCTTTGGGATGAAATACATGTTACATGAAAAAGAGAGAGGAAGAAACAAAGTAAAATGAATAAACACTATTTCCTACTTTAACAACAAAAAAGGTATATTATTATA
>NW_010389151.1:924-9312 GCF_000710305.1 Buceros rhinoceros silvestris
ATATTAACAGATAATTAATATTAGGAATTAATATTAACAGATAGTAAATTCCTAACTGCTGATAAAAACTAGGGGCAAACCATGGAAGCAAAATTGCATTAAAACCTAGTTTTATCTAAACAATTAGCCAAGAAGAAAATATTTTGAAGGAAAAGAAAGTAAAAATATTTAGAAGGTACAAAGGTTTCGGAGGCATAGAAAAGCTTGAAGATCAGTCAGCCAATATTTATTCCTTTACATAATTTTGTTCCTTTTGTTCCAGTGAAGTCCACAAGACACAGTGTATACCTACAAGGTTTTCCAGCACAGAAGTTCTACAAACTATTGCAGGGTCAGAGCCTTAGTGCTTTGAATACCCTTCTTTAGATACACATAGCGCACACAGACCCACCTGCGATGCAAGTTAGGGATAAAATCAATTGTTCTTAAAAGTATTACATCCATTTGAATAGTTTAAGTAATTCCAAAAGTTCTGCAGACTGAAAAATGGGGTTTATCTACTAACACAAGTCATCGTACTATCATCGATACTGAACAGGCAACAATATCTACCATTACAAAGCTGACAGGTCAGCATTTTTCACTGCTATCGGTTAGTTTCTATGTAAGAAGCAATGGTTAGGTATACAAAGCAGTACACAAAACTTAGTGAGAATGTTCTGACATTGCTTATTATTTACACTGCCTTATACCTTTTACACTTTCCTCTACCTTGCATTACACTGAAATCTGAAAAACTGTTTTTTTCCATTGACAAAACCCAAATACTTACTGAAGCTACAGGAAACTTGTTGCAATTTTACAATTCTTACTGGATAAGAGTAGTCCCTCTGAAATGAATAGAACATTTTATATACTGAGGTGTTACAGGACAAGTGCCTAAGAGATACTCTATATTTCAGGTTCAGTCACATTGGCTTTTACATTTCTCATCTCCTTTAGTCAAGCACGGGTTCAGGTTCAATGCTGGAGCAGCTATATGAAATAATATATTGTGTAATATAAAAAAGGTCAAACTAGACAGGTATAGAGGCCTGTCTGACTTTAAAAACTAAGATGTTTTAGATTTGTTTGGGCAGAGATAAGTGAAAGAGTGAAATTCCCAAATGGTACTGAATTTTAATGCTGAGAGTCCAAACTTGTTGGTGCAGGAAAATCTCTTCATACCTATCCAAAATAGTTATGATGATATTTATACTTATTCATTGCTCTTCGTAGTTTTTATGTTGTTATTCCTTTTGTTATTGCTCAGTGCTGACTCCCATCCATCTACAATAACTGTAATTCAAACGAAAGGAAAAACCCTAAAACTTCTCACGTCTCAGAATTAAAAACTATGGAGATCTATTATACATAAATTAGTACAATTAAATCAGTCAGTAAGTTTTAATAGGTTTCTGTTCATGTTCACCAAATATTGGATTGCTCTTGACGTGATTGAGAAGCACTGTAACTTAATAAGAGAAGGTTAATTTAATCTTGCAGGTACGACCTTAACACCTGAAGAAATGCTGACTTTGTTCACACAACACTTGAGTGAAATCAAAGACTTTTTGTTCCCTTTTTAAAAAATTTTAGCTGTGGACACTAGATAACATCACTAACCAAGAAGAGATTACACTATCAGAACTAATGAGGTATTAAAATGCCTCAGTGAATAATATTCAAGATTTCTCTTCCTTCAGTCCTTTAAAAATAATTCATTTAACAGTTGCCATTTCTTCAAGCAGATGTATAAAAGTATAATGTTCTTAAACAACAGACTGAAGCCCCTTTCAAAGTTTTGTGTTGAGATGTGAGTTCAGAACAAAGCATTCCTCTCTAGACTTCTGAAGAAAAAAAAATGTCAGGGGAGAAACACAGCAGGTTCGCACATAGTGTTTGTGGTGGGAAGGATCTGCTGAAGAAGCCTGCACAGGCGACACATAAATACTGCACAATGAGACCAAGTACGGCTCAGGAAAAGCTAACATGTCTACTCTCATCCCTACAAGACGACTGGAAAACTGGTTTCTGTTAAAAGTTGTAGAGATTTCTGAATTTATTCTCTAAATAAATGAAAATATGAATCTTTAACTTTGCCTCCAATGATGAACTGAAATTGCAAAAAGCTCTTAATTTAAACCTATGGACATCTCACTTCTGCGGTAATTCTCAGTATGCCTCAGCATGCTTTGCAGCAACCCCAACTTACATGATGGAGGACATCATACTGAAAACTTCTAGATAAATGGAGACAGAACTCTCATTAAGGAAATCTCCTAGTAGGTTTCTAAACTGGTGTTGTACATTTGGGGTGTATGGACAGTTTGACACTGATTTGGGCACAGTAAACTTTCTGAAATTCACTCACAGAGGAAGCAGCAATATGGGACAGCTATGCTTTTTAAGTTCATATTCTGATGACTTTTTAAAACTGAATCCTAAAAAAAATGGTTTTTTGATATATTATGCTTAACACTACTATTAAATTGCATAATCCAGTAAGTACTTTTTTCCTTGGATATGTATTAACAATTTACTTTTTGCAGACAAGTGCACAAATGTGATTAGCTTTTGCAAATTGCTCCTTATTCTGTTACTGGTAAGTAATTTTTACATTACTGCACTGTAAACAGATGCTATTTTCCACTACATTCAGCAGTAATGAGCTAATTCAAAGTGTTAAAAACAACAAAAGATCTTCAAGAATGAGCTATTTGCTTTGATAGTCCAAGCTCCATTGAAATCTATGTCGAAATCACCCATGATAGGACGATAGGAAATTACTCTAGAAGCCCTGTTGTGAAAGAAAAACTTTCTTTAGTTCATTTATTCAAATCCTCAGTGTGTTCTGTTACCGTGCTAACATGCATATTATTGAACAGCTTCTTGCATATTGGTTTGAAAGTTATTTTTTGAGTGTGGCTAATATACTTCATTGCTTTTCTCATAAAGAAATGACATTTTGGCAGGGATTTTACAACTACTTAAGTATTCACTTAAGTGAATTTTTTATATACCAAAACCTTGAAAAAATGAACCATGTTGTTTTCATTGCCCTTTGGAAATCGCAAGGACCTCCTTGATGAGAGTTTCAAAAATAAGTATGTTAAGTTTAGATCGTGTGGGTGAAATTCTGGCGCTACTTAAGTCAACAGTAATGTTGACATTTATTTCACTCTGGACTGGCAATTGAAATCAAATGCTCCACCTGGACCCAATGGAAAGAATTTAAAGATGGATGGACAGCCTTTGACTGAGCCAACAAAATAAAATGTACAGCATCACAGAAACACATCAGCTGAGCAAAAAAAGCCATGCTTTTACCACAGAAATGTATTATAAACAACTTGGAACATGCTACTTGTCGGCCCTGTTTATAGCATTTGTTTGGGTAACTATACATCATTTTGGTTGGTGCTATGTACTCATACTCAGCTGCTACTGGTATGTCATATACACATACACTCTAAAAATATTTTAAAAAATTAAAATTGAAAACACCCAGAACAATGTCACTCAAATGCAAATGACTTGGTTCGTTTCTCCTCTTTCTTTACTAGTTTCTACACAACACTGCTAGAGACAACCATACCATTTGAGCAATCCACACAGGAGTATCTTCTCATTTCTTTTATATTACAGCAAACCTGCTTGTGAAAGGTATGTGTGTGAGTCTCCCTCTCTCTATACATATATACAGCTACATGCACACCACAGGCAACCTGTCATCTCACTAGAAATATTGTATTAGATGGCAAGGTTTCCAGTGTTGAGTACAATTGATATATATATGCAGCAGACATCCAGCTATAAAGCTAACAAAGACTCTCACATTTTTGTCAGAGAGATATAATCCGTTGTCCTGCTTTTTTTACTGGGCTGCAAATAATCTTTGCAGCATTTTATGGACAGATATAAAGCCATAGCATATATCAGAAATACTACATAATGGTATCTAAGGAATAAAACATCAGAAAAAGGCAGATAACCCTTAGAACTTTGTATTGACTGAATCTGTGTAATTTCAGAGTAATTTCCTATTTTTGATCCTGGAGCCAAATTACATCTGAGTCCATCCCATATTAGAAATTCAGAAAAATGTAATAAAAAGAAGTATAATAATTAATCTCCCAAATACATTGATTTACAGTGTAAACTATTTCAATTATGACAGTTTTTCCAATATGAATGACCCTTAGGCAGACCAAACTCAGGACTCTACCTTAAAAAAACATTAGGGGTGTATGTTCAAACAACGGGTAAGGAAGGGTAATAGCAGACAACAAACATTGTGATTGCAAAAGGAAGTACTTACATATATAGGTTGTTATGATCTGTGAAGATTATGATAAACATTGCCAGTAAGTCTGCTTGAGAAGAACCATTAACTATACCAGGGCATTTTCCTGGCTGTCAGAGTTCATGGTGGCACTAACGGCTGGAAGCATGTCACCCCGGTGCCTATACATGTCATTCTCTTCAGACTCTCATGAGGTCCCCCCTCCCAGCTCTGGCTGGAGTGCCCCTGTTTGCCACCTGCTCTGCAGACAAATCATACGCCGGATAAAGGACCACCACTTAATGATGCACACATTTACCAGGTAATAAGAATTTTGAACTGTACAGGATTGTGACTGTACCTCAAAGAAGAGGTGAGAGTACTATCCAGAGCCCTACTGACGACAACGAACTTTGAGAAGTCATGCTCTCCACACAAGTTCCCAAAGGCCATCAAGACAGACGTGCTAACGTCACGTGTGGTGCGTGACACCTGACAGCTTGCAGGACTGTTGCAAAGCCATTTACAGGCAAATAGGATAACTAGGCTAAGCTCAGACAACTGCCTTTAGAATCCAGAGTCATACCAAGCCTGGTTGTGATGTAACTTCTAACACTTTACAGAGAGCTGAGACTTTAATCTTTGCGCTTCTTCAGTCTCACCTTACAGTTTTCAGCCTCCATGTTTTTGTCTTTCAGTCTCCCAAAAAACCCCCCATTTTATTGCATTCCAAATACAAACCAGATATTTACTTCCAGCTGAGTGTTTTAAGATACATTAACACATTCAGGCTTACACATGGTAAATCTAACCGGTTTCTTCAGGCAGACAACTGGCCAGGAATATAATTGGGAGTTTTCGGGCTAAGCCAAAGTGTTTACTAGTCCAAATGTGGTAGTAGGACAAGCACTTGTCTGCTAACAATGTATTAAATCCATAGCTGAACTGTTTATAGTCAGGTGCAAACGCGCCTTTCAGTCAGTCAAACATAAGTCTGTGACTTCTGCAGGTTCACGAATACAGGTCTAAAACCATCTGATGTTTTATAGGGGAGAGCCCCTACCTGCTTTACCTGATCAGACAGACCATATGTTAGGCTCTGGTGGTCTTATGACTGCACAGCTTCTTACCACAGGAGCCAGCAGTAGAATTTATTGTCTACATGAACCTTTGCTCCACACGGTTGTACAGTCCTATCTCCTCTCAGTTTAAACCAGGCACATCTTAAAAAGAGGTAGAGTCCACAAACAGAAATTAAGGATAACCTTATTACACAAAATCAGCAGCTTTAACAATTAGGCTTGAATATATGGTTATCTACAGTGCAAGAATTTCAGAAAATTACTTGAGATTTTATGTTAAGTTAATGATCCTGTTGATTTATCTCTTGCAGTGCTGATAAAAGAGAGTTATGAGAATTATTCTTTATACTTCTTCTTGGCAAAGCGCCTCAAGTGCCAACCTATCACTGATCAGTTTGAAAATGCACCTTTGCACACACCAGAACAGCTTGCCGTGAAATACCAACGTCCCCTCTTGTCCTAAATGCAATTCATATTTCTATAAACAGCATATTGAAACACGGTGAGCCTCTGTTAGCCTCCCAGCCAAGCAAAATCCTTAGGTACAGTTCAAACTCATCAGTTTTTTATGAATAAAAGTGCTCAATTAAAAATATATATTTGGTATTGGTGGGACTTCTTTTTATAGAAAAAAGGAGTCATGCCCTCAAAACACACAAATTTTTGTGGCTGCAACCACGAATGATTTCAAGACTTGAATTAAAATTCATGGTCAAATTACTGTCAGTGTCTATACCTCCTCACTGAGAATCGACCTCTTACTACTCTATTTCCCATTTTGTGTCAGGAGCAGCCGTAACAATTCACCAAGCTGATTTCATGAGGACATTGCTGGGGGTGGAGGGCAGCACATTGAAGGGAAAAGTAGATAAATATCTTCAGTCTCCATTTTCCTGTTCAGGGAATAGGAAAATCAGTGTCTTTGGGTTATAAGGAGATTTTCTGAGAAAGGTAACATGTATATCTCAATTAATTTAAAAAATCTAGCCTTAAAGCAGCTACCCATTTAAACTATTCTAGAAGTGCTTCTGTCATTAGTCCTTACCACAAAAACCAGAAAAGACCTACTTGATAGACTTCAAGCATCTCAACTTTTATTTACGCTTAACAGGTGAGAAGGGAAAAAAAATTCATTAAGGCTGACTTTAGAAAAGATTTGAATCCTAAGAAACCCCTAGTGGAGAATGTCTGGATGACAAACCTCCTCCCAGTTGAAAAACAAGACTGGCACTGGCCAGATTAATGTATTTAAGGATTCTGCCTTCAAGCCTTTCTACTCTCTGGACTTGGACACTCTCTCTCTGGGATGCCTTCTCCTTTGCTTTCAATCAATACGTTTATGATCTTTCAGCATGAATAGCTCCTGGATGGCTGTAATTTTTCTCCTACTGCTAAAATTTTTCATTTCTAAAATTATGTCTTTTCTGTCATTATATCCCAAATGATAACCATGAAGAGACTCAGAGCCTCCTTTCTTTCCATGTATTGATACCCTACTCTGCATCATCACACCTGTTATTCAATACTATTTGTCTCTTCTCTTACACAGGTCCTTCTCCCTCCCTGTGTAGAACAACATATCTACTCCAACCACTTATTCCATGAACTACAAATTCTGAAAGTACCTTTATTCTTATTTACCATCAAGTAAAGCCTTATTTACAGGCTTCACTTCAACTCTTCTAACAAGTTATCTTATAAGCTGAATCACAGTCCTACTGCTTGTCAAATCCTCCCTTTTACAAGAAAACTTAAAAACAGGTTTCAGAAAGTATTTTTCCATTAATTTGCCAATTCCCCGCTGCTCTCCCTACCTTATATTCTTGTTTCATTTCTGATTTATTAGAAAATAAGCTCTCTAGAGAAAAAAAATCTCATCTCACACAACCATAAAGAACTGTATATTGCACAGATACCTAGCTGTGGGCTTCTTGTATAAATGAGCCGTGATATACTCCAGGTTCTAAATAAATTACAGATTAAACAGTACCTCTGCAGCTTTTAGGATCATTATTGCAGAATAATCCAGACCATTACATGTTCCCTGAGAAATGACTTCCATTGTATCTTGTGATTAATGATTGTTTCTTTATATCAATGGATACTCAGCAAGAAACATAACAAAAGTGCTGAGCCCGTTTTCTTTTGGGACCTTGCCTTTGGTTCTGACTGAAGTAGCACAGACTGATGTCTGCAACTAAACAGACATCACAGACGCAACTGAATTCATCCTCGAAATGGTTACAGATGATAAAAAAATCAGTTAAGAGTCATCAGAGCAAACACCTACTTTTTCTTAGTACTACCTTTTCGAAAAGAACAATTTGTCCTTGATTAATTTCACTCATTGGATTGAACCACCCTATGGGATTTGGAGAGAGAATAAAGCAGGTCAGAACTTGCTTCCATAATTTAGGCAAGATCCTTTTTAACAAGGAAGTTTGCTTTTGATCATGAGGCTAGCAGTGCTGGCAGTTCAAAAGCTGCACGGCACCTGTAAAATTCACACAAAATTCAGCTTCCCACCACCAGAAACTATACTTCTTTTCCACCTCTAAACAGCAGATGTGGTCACAGACACCAGTGAAAACTCTGCATTGTTTTTCTCTCATGATGTGAGTCCAAGAATCATCTTTCTCATCTTATTAGCCTAGACAATATTGTAATAAACTCCTCTCAAGTGTGAAATGCACATCTTCCACTCCATGGGAATTCCTTTTCCTTTACAATTCCTTCTATAATTGGATAAAATTAATAAAAACTTAGGTCCTTGGAAGGATTACAGTACTCGTGCTTTGGGTTGAAACATCTTAACCATTGAACCTCTGCTTGGGCAAATGCAATCAACCCTGCAAAAGAGAAATGAGTAAGTGGTAACCATTAATAGAACCCAATCTATTTTAGCTAAGAGTCTGTACCAGGACCTTTTTTTTTCTCACTGCAGTCCCCACTCCTAGTGATCCCTGCTCTGAATGTCATTGCACCTGCTCCTTGAATATCTGTTCTCTGCTTACATCTTGCCAATTGTTTTGGTAGCAGCAC
>NW_010389151.1:9444-9821 GCF_000710305.1 Buceros rhinoceros silvestris
TCTTGCCAATTGTTTGGGTAGCAGCACCACCTCCAACAGCACTAGTTTATCACAGGACAAGCTAATAAGCCTGCAAAGATGGCAGGCTTTTCTCCGCATGTCATGCTCTGTTGGCTTGCCTCGCTAATAAGGTCTGTCTCACCAATTGAGACATGGGGCTCAGAGTGTAGAGAAATAGACAAAATGGTGCTGCACCATTTTTAGTACGTTTTATTAAAAATTATTGTGTCCTGTAAGTACATGAGGTACATTTTCTTAGCTATTCTGTGAAGAGAGTTTCATTGTTACAGCCTTTTCAGGCACTAAAGAGATACAAATTAGTAATATAAAATAATTTTAGAAAATTAATTTTTAAAAGAAGTATATATGCTATATAT
>NW_010389152.1:0-317 GCF_000710305.1 Buceros rhinoceros silvestris
TGAGTCGCGGGTTGGGGCAGCCGGAGCTGGTACCCTGCGGACCTGAGGTGGCGTCACGGTGAGAGAGGTGGTGCTGAGGGAGGCCCGGCCCGGGCCCGCTGGTCATGGCTTTGGCCTCCCGCCGCGCCTATGAACTGACTCGGCCCCGGGCGGCCCGGCCGGGGCCAGGTTTGCCTGCCTTAGTGAGGGGTTTCACGTTGCAGCGCCCGGAGACCCGTCCTCGCCTGCTGCCCGAGTGGTTAAACGCGTGTTACGCGAATGGCCCGGCGCGGCGAGGCGAGGTGGCGGCCTGCGGCCTGTGGGCGGCAAGCCGGGTG
>NW_010389152.1:506-28980 GCF_000710305.1 Buceros rhinoceros silvestris
GAGTTGGGAACTGCAGAGCCTGCTCTTCAGTAGTGCAGTTGGGCCGGGTATTGATGTTTTCTCTTCCTAGGCCTCACTGTTAGTATTCTGTGAAGCTGTGTAGGTGAAACAGAAATATCTGGAAACAGGTTTAGACTGTTGACAGGTAGTTATGCAAACGTAAAAACAACTGATACCAGAAAGATCGTCAATGCTTATAAATATTTGGAAGTTGAATGTCAAGATGATGGGGCCAGACTTTTCAGCAGTGCCCAGTGATAGGACAAGGAACAATGGGCGCGAACTGGAACACAGGAAGTTCCACCAGAACATGAGGAAAATCTTCTTTAAATTGAGGGTGATGGAGCACTGGAACAGGCTGCTCAGAGAGGTTGTGGAGTCTCCTTCTCTGGAAATGCTCAGAACCTACCTGCACGTGATCCTATGCAAAGTGTTATAGGTGAACCTGCTTTAGCAGGGGGTTGGACTAGATGGCCTCCAGAGGTTCCTTCCAGCCTCTATCATGCTGTGATTCTGTGATTGGCTTTTTCAACACTTTATGAAATTTCAAGTTTAGAGAAAGACTCAAAGGAGCAATGGGGACTAATCTGGACTTGCTGCCTTTAGAAATTATTCTGCAAATGAATATTATAACTGTCAGTAGCTTTTAAGATTATGCAATAAAAAATAACATATTGGTGTATTAGGAAAAAATATGTTTAACTTAGGACTGGTAAGTGGTTATATAACGATTGAGAGTGAAACAACCATTATCCGGTGTTTCCTCTAAGGCTAAACCATTGTGTGGTGTGGCACGCCATTGGAGTTGTAGAAGAGCTCTTCCTGGACAGGGGTAGAAAGAAAGTAGTAGCACTAAAAATGCTATTGTGTGAACAGATGTAATGAAATATTAATACAGCACAACACAGCGATTTAGTGACTTTCTTTTTTTTCCTGTGGTGTTGCAGCTGCAGACTACTCAGGCAGCCCATAAAAACTATTATCAATGTCTTCTTCAGCCTGTCTTTAGGAATTTATTGTGAATTTGCTTATGAAGCTGTCGAAAGTGGGAGAGAAGCGAACTGTTCATGCAGCTTTTCACTGGACTTGAAAAGCATTGGTAAAAGTGTGCGATGTTGAGCATGCCTTAGGCAGTATGTTTGCAATGGAATATTCTCTCAAGGATTTCAGTGATGATTTTGATCTGTACAAGCTGCAGTGCTGGAGAAGGGAACAGATTTATAAAATTAGCAAAAGTAGTAGCCATCGCTATTTTGGAAAGAAAATGGATTGAAATGGCCCTGGCAACAATTGAATGATTTGGTACTACATCAGTGCAAGTGTATTTAACTTCCTTTTTCTTACGTTTTCAGGACGAGGATTTGCATTTCGAAGAAAACAAAAGATTGAAAGACAATACAGGAAATTATTGAAAAAGGGAAGAAAGGTCAATTCACAACAGGATAATCAGTTCACCGACACTTATCCGGAGCACTTGAAACATCTTTACCTAGCTGAGGAACAAAGGCTTAAGAAACGGCGCAGAGCTCCAGCTGATTCAGTTTTATCAGAAGGAAAAATTGATAAAACAGTAGAGTAAGTTCTAAAAATACATTTCTAAAGACGAGTAATAATTTTCATCATTAGATATTTCAGATCTTTACATGGATTTGAGTATGGTGATTTGCTTTATTAAAAAAATGGCCATTAGGTCTCAGATGTTTTTCCTGGTTGTTAGAAAACTTAAACATACGGTTTTTATGCACCAGTATCAGAACGCAAAATTGGTGGTGTTTAGAGCTTGATTCCTCAGAAATACTATGACAGTTACCATTTAAGAATGGCGTTCAGCCCAAGAACAGTAAGTGTTCAGTCAGTTTCTTAGTACATCTGCAAAGGTAGTGTGCTTTTGACTCTACAAACTTTTCCTTTCAATTGATTCTCGGTGTTTTTTTAATTAGTGTCACTTTTCAGAAACAGTTTTTGCATTATCTTTTTGTTCCAAATTTGATAATCTGTCTTCTTCATATTACACTGTTTTTCTGCTAGAATGGGCAATATTGTGTACAGTTATCTTTTTGGGGTTTTTTTAACTATGAACTTTAAAAACAAATAAAATGGAGGATTTAGTAAAACCTTAAGGCAGTAAAGTGGTCTTGATCAAAGTAATAATTTTAAATAATAGAGATGTCATAATAGTTTGTCAGTGGTGTCTGGGTTATTTGGTTTTTTGTTTTAAATTTATTTACAATAACTGGAGTAGTCTAGTGGAGTTTCTCAGTTGCAGTCTTAGAAATGTCAGACATTTTAAACCATTTTTTCCGTGTGTGACAGTAATTCTCCATGAAGTCTTGGTTAGGTGTGTCAGTAAAATGAAAAGCATAGTCACTCAGGTCTAACGCTGTCGTGGCAGTGTTTTTAAACATCACTCAAATATGGTGATTGAGATAATGCCTCTTTGTCCTTGGTGCAAGAAGAGTCATAAGTCTTTGAATTCCAAGGTGTATCAACATCTAAACGTACCGGGAAGAATGCTCGGGAGATGGGGCAAAGGCAGTCAGATGTAAGCCCGGCAGTGGGGGAAAGGTAGAGTTCTGCCTGGAATAGGTGGCTGATTCGTGGGGATGTCTGAAATAGGACTGATGTTTTTCTTTAAAACAAAGGATTTTTTAATTTTGCTTTAACTATGGTCACTGTGATCATAAATCAGAATTAATAATTCTGCAAAAACGTGACTGCTCATCTGTGAGGTGATGTGATGTGTAGAGTCTATTAGATAGACTTTAGTGTTCTGTGGGAATGTAAAATAAGACCTCTCCTTTTTGATTGTCTGAAATCTCCTTAGATGATGGTAGGGAGTTTTCAATATTTTGTAGTGTGAGTAATAGAGCAATCAAAACCTTATTTTGTGAACAGTTGTTAAACATCCAGCAAGGCTTATGTTTTTCAAATGTGAAATGTCTTTGCTACCCCACTGTTTATGTAATGTCTTTATTGTGAATCAGGAAAAAAAAAAATAGAACTAAATAACCAGAAAAATCCACTCAAAGTAATGTGACGGCAAATTCCAAACAAATGGCACTAGTGTTCTTGTGCTGGTTTTTTTGGAGAGAGATACCTGGGCAGTTCTTTATATTGAAATTTGGAAGGAACATAATTTCAGTTCCTAATTTCAGAACATGAAGGACAATAATATTCCATTTACTTCAGGAAGAAACTTGTAGGAGGGCATTGTTACTACTCTGCTTTTTCACCTTGATGTGTCAGTCTGGCTGCTCTGCCAGGCAGTCTGCTAACAGCTGGCTGCCCTCCTTTCTCTGCAGTTGCATCCATACGTCAGAACTAGATAGAGATAGTACTGCTCGAACCAAGTACATTCAGTTTTTCTATCTCTGAAGAGCTTTTATGCTGGGGAAAAAACCCTATTTTAGGTACCCTTTGAACTTGGTGAAACATCATCCCTGTGAAGATCCAGCAGATAAGGTGTGTGTGGTACTGAAATCTGTGTGCAGTTCAGTCTTCAGTGCACTCAGCATTGGAGGAGTGTTTGCTGTGTTTTCATGATAGCTGCTCATTACATGCCATGTGGTGGTGACCAGTGTCATGGAAGAGTGAAGCAAATAGGTGTCCTTTCAGTGTAGAAGGCAGAGCCTTCTGAAGTCTGTATTTCTAATTAACTTCCTCAAATATGCAAATAACAGTGAAAGAGTGGAAGACTGCTGTGATTCTGCAGCAGCTGTGGGATACATGGTTATGTCTGCTTGATGATAGTCCCTATCTGAAGTCAATGTACTTTTTCTTACAGATCAGTTATGACTGAAGGGACATTTAGGAAGAAAACGTCTAATCAGAAGGCAAAAGAAGAGTATGAGAAAGTAAAAGCTGAGCGTGCTAGAAAGAAAGAGGTAAATCTTAAAGATCTTCCTTGATTGTAGACAAAGGCTAGGTTAATACCATTTCTGCCTGTTAGTCTTCTATCTACACCAGAACAGGACCGCAGGAGAAGAATGCAGGTATTCGTATTTCACTCTTTTTTCAGCTGGACAGTCAATATTCAGGCTTGTAGGAGTTCAGAGTTCCCATTCTCTTTTTTCTTACTATTTTTGTCTTGCAGTTGCCATTAGTGGAATTTTATTATGTCAGAACTCCAAGAAAACCTTTGAGCTTGATCTGCATATCCCAGTGGTTTATACTAGCCCTCTTAAATGTCGTAGAAGGAGAAGTAATACCATCATCTTGTGATAAGAAATGAAATATCTGTCCTATTTCTCATGGTGTGCTGTAATGCTGTTTTCATTTTACCTTTTTATGTGCTTTGACCAGCAATGAAATAAGTAAATGTAATAGTATCCGCCACCAAGATCTTCAGTAATTTTTTTCCTCATTCTAATTTAATGGGACTTACTCTTACAGGGCTTACCTTAATTTTATCATTGCTGAATAACTCAGTTGAGTTACTCATTTGAGACATCCTTATTTAACTAGTTTTGTTCTCTCACAGTATATTTTTCATTACACTTTAAATGGCACACATTGTATCATTGTAGAAGTCAGTAACTTGCTGCTGACAAACTAAATTTCAGTAACTACTGTGTAAATATTAAATATATACCTGAATAAAATACATTATTTATTCAGTTCAGCTGTATTAAAAACTAGAATAGTTTTATGCAAGTCGATCCACGATTCTGGGTGAGTTACATCATTGTTCAGCTGAGAACTTCTTTTTTGAACATTAGGTACAGCTCATGCTAAAAGAAATTAATGTTATTTAGAGGAAAGAGAAACAAACAAAACCCCAGCAAGACTGCGAGGAATTTACTTTGAGCAGCACATAAGAGTTGTCAGAGGGTTGCATTTTTGGTCTTACTCAAGAGATTTAGGCAAAACAAACAGTAGCTAAGTGCCACAAGAACAGTAATCATTTATTTGGAATACTAGTGTGATGGTCACATACTTTACCCTCATGTATGTTAGCAAATGCTGGATTTGCCTTTATTTATTTTTGAAAGGAAATAAGCTTAAATTTTTGCCTCCATGCTACATAAAAAAGCTAGGATTTAGTAGAGATATGAAAAAATACAATTGTTAGATAATAACTGCCTAAGTAAGATGAACGTTCTTCCTTTGAGTAAGTGTTTGGTTGATAGCTTAAATGGATGTTGTTTAAGACAGTATGCTGAACAGCAGTAAAATTATTCATCATCATCATCATTATCATCATCATCATCATGGCTTGGCTTCGCAGAGGAAGATTTGGGAAGGGCTTTACTCACGCTTACTGCAAGTGCGCTGATGGCTGAAAAGGCCAATGAGGGATAGGCAAGACCGGTTGCAAAGAGCACACCAGAAGGTCTCCTTGGGTGGTATAGTCGAGGCACGGTTCTTTCTGCGCTGTCTTTTCTCCTTGAGACTGATTCTACGTGTGCTCTCCAAGGAGAGAGCAGCGTTATGTATGGTGTGTCTCCACATCTCCCGATTGGAGGCCAGGGTAGACCACTGATGGTGGTCAATATGGCCAAGGCTGAGGTGTTGTTTCAGGGAGTCCTTATATCTCCTCTTTGGAGCTCTTCTCTTGCGGCAGCCGGTGGTGAGTTCACCGTAGAACACAATCTTGGGGAGGCGGTGATCCGCCATCCTGGAGACGTGCCCTGCCCAGCACAGCTGCGTTTTCAGCGACATGGCCTCAATGCTGGTGACCTCTGCCTGTTCGAGGACAGCAACGTTAGTCACGTAGTCAGTCCAGTGGATGTTTAGGATTGTTCGGAGGCAGCACTGATGGAAGCATTTGAGGAGTCGCAGGTGGTGGCGGTAGATGACCCGTGATTCAGACCCATAGAGAAGAGTAGACAGTGCAATGGCTCTGTAGACACTGATCTTTGTACTTTTCCAGGTAAGTTAGACTCTGGTTTAAAGAAAAAGGATTATATTAATCATTGTTAGTATGAAATAAGCGAAGCATTCTGAATGGAGGGACGCAGTCCTCACAGGTTTTTGGTTTTGTCCCCTCCCCTCAAAGCCTCTTAGATTTCTATTTAGAAATATTTTGGGGGGGTTATTTCTGCTTAATCTTATATTCTACATCACAGAGCATTCTTACTAATTTTTATACATCACAGAAGCTATCTATGTCATGGAAAACAAAAAAATTATGGATTATCATCTGTTTGGGCATTCTGCAGAAACATCTGCCTTTGCGGTCAGCATGGCACAGCATTTCAAAGAAAAAGCATTATGGGAAGAAATCATCCAAATGAACTGAAGTAGTCCTTCAGTCTGGTTTGTGATTTGTGGCATATTTTGGTAGGACATGAGGCATTACATGAGTAAATGGGGGAAGCTAGTTACTTTGGTTCTTGTGGATGTTTGCCCGAATTACTTACTAAAATTATAGCACTGGAGGAGAGTTGTAAACGGTTTGATAAAAACTGAACATAATATCGTGATGATTATTCGTATAGTGTAAATGCCTCCATTAGTGTTCTGGTTGCCTGTGTGCTGTCCCTTCAAAGTGGAAAGTTCGTAAAGTTGAAGACTTGGTTAAGTTCTGTGGTTTTTGTCTTTCTCTTAGTGAAGACAGCAGTCTTCACTTTGAAGAGGACAGGTCACTAATAGTTGGGCTTGATTAAGTCGCCCGAGGTAATTCTGCTTGTGGCACTGTCCTTTGGATCACAAAACTGCCCGACTTCCAGTTCCACATGTGTCCCCTATCCGTTCTATCTGTGTCCGGTGTCCTGGCATGTCTGGATTGGTAAGACGTTTACATGAGGGCCACTGGATGAGACTCTTTCTTTCTTTCTTTCTTGCACTCAGGATGATAAAGTGGGGATTTTTGCCACTTTGCCGTTCAAGAACAAAAGTCAAGGAGCTAATTTCGCAGAAAGGAAGTAGCACATATTTTAGGGACAAATCTTAATGTAGGATGTTCTGCCAAAATAAACTTGGCTCTTCTCTTGAAGCACTAGGCAATATAGTATGTTTTAATTGCAGTACGTGCTGAAAGAGCGTCCTGATGAAGCCTTTAAGAGTAATGCAGTTTCTAGAGTCAGGGTGATACCTAATTGCCGGTATCTTTACAAAAAGAAAATTCATTGCTTATAGGTAGCTTCATAGTTACAGAAGGTATCTAATTATTTCATAATCGTATCTATTTGTTTAATTTCAGGAAGCAGAAAAAAGAAAACAACAAAGAGAAGCAGCTCAACGGTTGTACAAGCAAAAGAAAATGGAAGCTTATAAAATACTGAGTAAGAAGACAAAAAAAGGACAGCCCAATCTAAACTTACAGGTGGAGTTTCTTCTTCAGAAAATACAGCAAAATACATAAACCTGTGCATAAATCTTAACTGCAGGTTTTGAGTTACCTGTGGACATTTTATTAAATTACTTTTAATAAATAATACCTTTTTGCTTCTGTGTGACTTCTATCATTGGCTTGTTATCAGTCCAATAGTGGAGGATAGTCATCCTGAAATATGTATTCTATGCTGAGAGAGAGAGAGATACGGTACCTTGAAAATAAATGGTCTATATTTCTAAATTCTATTAGCTATGTAATATGCTGAGTTCCAAATTCTTAAGAGTCTAGTGCCATCTGAACATGAATCTATATAGTGTAAAGCATTTGTTTTCTAGCTCTAACACTTCCTGCAATTGTGTCTGCTAAAATTTTGCTTACTTGAGAGGAGTAAAATTATACATGCAACGTATGAACATAGATACCTAGCTACAAAGACAGTGCCAAGAGGAGAAATGACAAGTTCATCTAGATAAAGTTCTTTTATCGAGTCATTTAGTTTGTTTTCCTCATCATTACTGGAAACCTGTAGTCAAAAGTAACAGCAGCTGCAGCTAACTAGTTCTTTGACGTACTTTTTAGCATGACGATTGCTTTTATCAGTGATGTTTGGATAGCTCAGGGGATTAAGAAGTCTAGAGATTAGTAGCTAGAGTCTGACATTTAGGTCCCATGTGTGTGTTTATTGTGACCAAAATGACAACCCTTTTCTTCCTCAGAGCTATGTAATAGCTTGAAATCTTTTGTGAGAAATGTGCACTGTGTCATGAAATCATACAGCTTGTGTTTTTAATTGGGAAGTCAGGTCCAGAGACATTAATTCATTTAATACAAAGTGACTTCAGACAATGCTGAAGATGACAGAAACTACAAAATGGATATGAATAACACTACTGGTTCTGTAGCTACCAACAGGATTTCACTTTGAAGGAGCTGTCACTAATAATTTGTGAAGCAGTGAACAAATAAAAGCATTATGGAAATAAGCGCAGGTATGTGCATTCAGGAACTATAGATGCTAATTCTTCTGTTAGACCCGTAAACAGTACAAACGTGAGACATACAGCATACAGGGGTGACTGTATGCTGTACATCTAGTGCAGTGAAGGTTTAACTCCATGGGAGGTCTCAAAACCAAGAGTATAGTGCAATATTAGCTTGGGTTGGCCTATGACATTGATGCACTTTTTTCGTTGTTCCTGTGTTTGTTACTCTGAAAAAACAAACCCACGTGTAAGGGAGCTACAATGGTGTTATTTATTATTTTTGTGTATTTTAGAGATCACAGTTTTACATCCGATGACCCTGCTATGTAGTGAAAGGTGATCTGAGACATAAAAAGTAGTCAGGGAATTCCTGAAATATTTTTTGACAAACTGAAGGTAGTTTTATATGCCCTGTGTTAAGAATTTAAGTGTAACATTCTAACTCTAAAATTCTTGAGGTTTTCTGTAGTCAGTGATACCATCGAGGGGCAAATAATCTCACCTGATCACAGGTATCGCTCCTAGAGATATATAGCTATCTGTAGGAAGCTTATGGTGACCAGTTCTAAAAATCAGTCATGCCAGCTGACCAGGGCTGGGCAGCAGGGTACCGTGTTCCTCAGCTCCCTTTGAGCTGGAAGCTTTTAATTTTGTTCATACTCTAACCAAACCTACGACCCGAGGACTTCGCTGTCACCGTCCAAGCTCGCTAGGCCCTGGCAGATGAACCTCAGGTGTAAAGGGTGGAGCCAGTTCCGCACACGCTGGTGCCTCACCTAAAAAATCCACCGCGCAGACCCGAAGGGTGCACTCATCGCTTGCAGGGAGCGTGGGAAAAGCCCTTCCCAGATCTTCGTTCGCGAAGCCAAGCCATGATGGTGATGATTGTTCACAGTAGTTTCTCTCTTTGTACCTAGTTTTTTGTTTGTTTGTTTGTTTTGGGGTTTTTGTTTGTTTGGGTAGTTAAACAGTAATAATTTGCTGCAAGGTAGATTATTTTTCCCTTCCCCCCCCCTTTTTTTCTTTTTCCTTTATTTTTCATTTTTTCCTTTTTGTGCCTTATATGATATAATTAAATACTAGGATTTAAATTAACTGCCAGTTAATGGAAAGTACGCATCCTACAGTTGTGAAATGTCATGCTAATCTAAAAATCAAAGACGTGCTGGCATGAAACTAGAAATAATTATCCTCCTATTTAACATTTAAAATTCTTAAAACTGTCCTGTAATACGTAGTGTGTTCTAGGTCAAGGGCCAGCTCAAATCAGTTAAGCATACAGCTTAGATTGCTTTAAGGAGACAAGGTAGTGAAACGTGTACAGCAGCAAGATGATGCTAGGTTACAGTAAGGCAGTTATTAATGTTCGTATTCAATTTCTTTTATTGGCCAATAAAGTTAGATCAAATATAAGGTAAAATAAATAAATGCACTTCTTTTTTTCAGAATAGAATCCTAAGTTGAATACTTAACAATGAATTTTTAAATTTGTTCTTAGTTTCAAGGACCGGTTGTAGTTTTGTATGTAGGAGTAGCCACTAGACTGGTCAGGCCAGTGCTGTTCAGTATTCTTTCCCCAAGAGCTGCATACACCAATTGAGTATTTATAAAGAAAATGGTCTTCAGGCTGATATGTTTCCTACCTACACCAGTTTTGGGTTTGCTCCATAATGACAGGACTGCTGTATTTTTATTGAGGATTTTCCAGGGAGGGATGGAAGTAGCTGCCCCCCGCAGATGGCTGCCTCATTGGCAGGAAATTGGTCTGGTCTCAGCACATAAAAACTCTACATTTACCGCACACACAGCATGTCTGATCTGGCCCAGATTCATCAGATTTACGGCAGGAAGCTTTACAGCTGATTTGTACAGATACCAAGCATTTGAAACCTCTAGAAATTTTACAGCATGTTTACATACAGGCACAGAACTGGCTCGTTTGGTGTCCCTGACAGTTGCCAACACCGCCTTCAAGTCTGTCCACGCTGCTGGGTATTTAAGAGTTACGTGAAAATGTTAGGTCACGAAACTTCATGAGACAACATTACTCTATACAAATAAAGTCCACTAACACCACACATTGCATAACCCTACCTGTTCATAAATTAAAGCCAAGCTTATTTTTCATAAGTGCAATTGCTTTGGCTTCAGTGTCCTTTTCAGTTTGCATCTTACTCTCTCAGGATAGCTAAAAAAAAAGCAACGTTCTGCACTTAGGATCATGGAGCATGTATCTGCTGGAAGTAGAATGCCTCCTCTCAGATATAATATGATTTTTTATATTCCACTGTAATCACTGATGTCCAGTTTTGTTATCTCAGAGAAATATGCTGTAATATTATTTCTGCTTTTGAATACAGCACATTTCATTCTCCACAGACAATGCAGTGAAAGCTTTTTTTTATGCTGTTTTGATTTCTCCTTATAATGGTCCATCTCTAGAAATTTAAGGCATGAAAACATGAATTCATGCTGTGTGACAATTTCTACTGATATTTATGATTTTTTTATGCTACTTATTTCATTTGGGGTTTTTTCCTACTTTTTTTCCCTTATAGATAGTGTAAATAAAACTGGTACCTTAGGTGGAAAATGGTATTTGGGTTTAATGATGTAGAGGGAGTTCCTTTTAAAATAATCTGGTATGTATTAAAATACATTTAATGGTTGATAAACCAATATACATTAAAATATCAATATATGCAAAATATGATTTTTGTAATTGTTGTGCAGTTGTCAACGTGTTGAATTCCACTGCAGATTTGAAAACTCGAAACACTGTTCCATTTGCACTGCGCTCAAGATTAAAGGTAAGGATTGGTAATATAATTACGCATCCATACCCACACATAGATTATGTGTAAACACTAGTCTGATTTTCAGGCAACTCCTTAAGCTGGTCATTTTTTCTTTTAACTCTCTGTCCTGTTGTCCAGATGGTAGCGATGCAGTTGTGTTATTTTAAAACTGATTATACACACCATTTTGTGGTAATTTCACTTTCTGCACCTGCAAGTATATCAGGAGCTTTTGCTCCTGATCCTTTTTTACAGCGTTCAGCTCTGAAGGCAACCTGTTCATTCCTGCACGGAGGTAACTTGTACACTGGTAAACTGCGTTTGCACCAAGAGCAATAAACCATGCCAAAACCAGCAAACACTGTGTATCTAACAAATATTTTCATTGGGAGTGCACAAAGAGGACAAAACACAGTTACAATGTACGTCCTCCACTTCTGTGTTGTACTTAGTCATAGAGCAAGTTGTCAAGAGGGGGCAGGACAGCCTCTTTCAACCCACACCTTCCCATCTCTGCGCAGGACAAGCACACTTAGGAATAAGCTTCATCTTAAATCCGTGGGGCTTAAGCACGTGCTTGAAGTCAGTCATACAAAGTAAGACAAAATAAAAAGGAAAATAAAAGGCTACATTGTCCATCCTCTGACCTATTAAGTTGTTTGTGGGTGGTTTTTTTTTTCTTTAGTTGGAACCAAAGTCTATTCTGGCAGAGTACTTGTCATTACATCACACGTGACTGCACCGTAAAAGCACATGAGCAGTTAAGTGGCGGTAGGCAGGCACAGCAGGAGCTCATTAGGAGCAGCACCATGTTGGAAGCTTTCTGGAACACCAGATTTTTGACTGCATTGTTGGAAAGATGTCAGAATTAAGCATATTTATGTAGGGATCCTGAGCCAGTACAGGCAGTAAATAGCAATCAGGAGGGCTTTTTCATGAAAGTTTTAGATTTCAAGTAAATTCTGAATATTGCTCATACCCTCAACCTTCACAACTGATGGAATCCTAAGGGGTTTTGACTACAAGGTGGACCTACAATTTATACTCTGTACATGAATAAAATGAAAATTGATTGCCAGCTACCTTGGTTCTGAAAGGTGGAGGTATTTTGCGAAAGTAATAGATAGGCACAACTTTCACAGTAACACCCTTAATTTTTAATTATTTTAATTATCTGAAGATTCTTGGATTATGTTGTGAACTTTTTTACAATAGGACATCCTCTTCACAAAAGGGAGTCATGAGTATGATGATGATTGAATATTTACTCTTTAAGGAAAAACTTCAATCTGGAAAGCAGAAACGGGAAAAAGTGATTAGAAGTGAGCTGAGCCTGACTGTGATGTGGAGGTAAGACTGTCACAGCTTTTTATTTCCTCAGAATGTCAGCTGGCAAGTGTGAAATTAAGCTACCTTGGACCTCAGGCAGCTGTACAAAAACCCACAACACCACAAAACAAAAATCAACAAAAAGCCAACCCAAAAGCAGGAACAGCTAGAAGGATCTCTGTCAGTCAGTTTGCATTAGGTGTCTCTCAAGATAGTGTCCTAAAAATAATGAGCTTGATACAAAAATGATTCTTTGACCTGTGCTATAAAAATTGTCAGAGTAAATGATTAGTGTGTGACTTGTTTGCAGTTTGGATTATTATCTAAAATGTTTGGGGTATTATTCCTACTCCGCCAAAATCTGATTTGTACTGAAGACTGAGGACTTTTGCATCTGCTAACAGTTGCAGTTTAATTCCAGGCTGAAAAGCTTTTCATTATCCTTTAATTTCATTGTCTTTTAGATCCTGTTCTATGGTATTATTAATAAATCATAAACAGTTCCTTGCAGATAGTAGCAAGGCTGTTGTATGTGAGAGGAAAGATTTGTTCTGGAGTGGTTTTGGTGTTAGACATAAGGAAGATACCATCATTAAAGTGATGGGGGGTCAGAGACGTGTATTGTTTACTCCTCTAACCAGCACGGAAGAAGAGATCTTCTTCTTCCTGGCGGGGAACAAAAGTGTTTCCCTAAAGTGTTTTTTTCTTTGATATATTAAGAGTGCATTTCCTCATAAGTCTATATTTTTTAACCCAAAGTGACACATCACAGTAAAGCTGGGGACACACAGAGAACAAAGGGATGGAAGGCACTCACAGGAGTATTTCATAGTACGAACTGTATTCAGGATAGAGGTTCATATGAAATGTTTTACAAAACCAAGGGCGTATATCTAATGAAATAACTCACGTAACTTAACCGAGAAGTTCACATCCACAGAACTTCCTTTATTATAAGCATTTTAGGGTATATATCCAGGATATTTCTTTCAGCTGTCGCAAGCAGCTAAGTAATCTCAGCTGGGGAGAAAAAATACGTAAGAAATACTTTTTCTTAGTTTAAGTGTCAAAAGTAAGTACTACAAAGCAAAGGGTTATTTCTTACCAAAGGCCAGTGTTGTAATCTGTTTTGTATTTATTTTAAAGCTTGAAACTAATTACACGTTTTTAGGTTTTAAAGAAAAACACTCTGAAATTTAAGTTTAAGGTGTCAGCTGGATTTGGATGTTTCCCAGTGACTGTTTCTATAGCAACAGCACATATATTACGAAGATAATTAAAAAAGCATTTTGAAACAGCTCACATTTGTGGTTATCTAGCTCCAGAAAGTAATATCAGATATCTGTCTACATTTCAGCTGAGACGCTCTCAGAAAAGATGGAAAGAAATAATTTGCAGCTGTAGCTGCTTCCTTCCACTGGTGCTGCATGCGTGCAAGCAATTTTCCGGGGCTCTTTTTGTTCTTGCTTGAGAAAAGCCCACTGGGTGGAGCCATGGAGCTGAATTTGATCAGGACACAGCAATTCACAGATTAATAAATGTAAAAAAGGAAGGGGCACTAAGATCAAAACCTGGTAGATCTATTTAATGAAGTCTGCGAGACTTGATCGTTATCTGAAGTTGCACGCCCCTTCCTTAAAACCTACTCATTATAGTTTGAAATTATTTCTAACATTAGAGAATCCACAGAAAACTTCTGTGAACTGCTCAGATATATCCCTCATTTTTAATTTTATGCTCTACAGTTACAATTTTGGCCATATCCTGCTCTAGCTTTGCCAATTACACCAACAATACAGAAACAGTTATATATGTATTTCTGCCTCCTAATCTGCACAGGAGGAAACCCTGAAGTCTTGTAGTATAGAGTCTACTTTACTAATTTTTTGGCTCTTCTGAGAGGTAATTGCCAGTTTATCAACTTTTTTCTCTTGAATGACAGCTTCTAATGATGGTGTCTCAACAATCCTACCCCTAGGTGAGACTTCTATCCTTTCTATCTCTCTACAAACTTTATTAACAGCACTTTCACAGCAGTCTGAGCCCAAGTTATTCTACTGTGTCACATGAGAGCTGGGTCTTGGATGCCCAGTCTGAGGAGAACAGGGTCAGCTTTCAGATGGGGTTATGGAGGGAGGGTTTCAGCCTGTGCATTGACCCAGGGAAAAGTGAGCAGGAGTTCATCCCTTTGGAGAGTTCAATTAATGGTATTACTGGTTCTACTCTGGTGCTACTTTTCACAGCCCAGTGTGAATTGCAAAGAGACTGGGAATTTCTTGTTGCTTGAAGTCCCTTTGGATTGTGGAAGCAGTACTTTTATCCAGGTCGTGGTGCTCTGCATTCAAATTCAGGAGCGGATCATATGATGAGGTATCAGGTTCTTCTAGCCCAGGTCCAGAACTCCCATTTGTCCTTGCCCCTAACATTCCCGTTTGTCCTTGCCCCCAACATTCCTATTTGTCCATTCCTCCAGGCTGCCTAGGTTTGAATCACAGCCCTGCTTTTGAGTGTGTTGATTGGTATCCCAGATTTGGTGTCTGGGTCACTAATAAAGAAGCCAGACATGACAGGTCCCACGACATAGCCTTGTGGTACTCCACTTGTTACCAAGCAGCATCCCATGACCCTCTAAGTACAGTCATCCAGCAGCTTTTTACCCATCCAACAACCTCTTTAGTAATCATCTTTTGAATGGGAAATATGCAATATGAATCTCATTTTGCTTTTTCTGCAGGTATTGAGTAGAAATATTTATTGAAAAATTGGGTCCTTTATGATCTTTTTAAAATCAGTTCGTTCCTGAAATAGCATTGATAGAATTCCTTTTGTCCTAAATAGATCTTAAATTAGTTTCATTTTCCTTACTGATAGCTATAGAGCTTCCTTTTTATCTTTTAATTTCCTACATTGATTTTCTACAATTTCTTATTGATATTCATTTCACTGTCCTTTTTTCTGCTCTCTTGAACATAAAAAGGATTTTTTATTAATCTGTACAACTCTGTGATGTATATATGTAATAAAAATGAAAATGTAGAAGTACTAATTTATGTGCATAAATTCAGCTTATTTAGTATTACTGAGAATAATGAGCATCATAAAGGAGGCAGTGATATGCCACATAAAAATAGAAATAGTTGTTATACTTGTAACACCTAACAACCCTGAAATACAAGAATATTTTCAAGATTTTTTTTTTATTGTTTTCTAAAATCCACTATGTCACCCTGGAGAGCTCTAAATGTGTAGTATCTAGGGGGGAAAAAAGAGGTCTTTCCACTGAAGATTTTAAAACAAGTGTTATCTGCTGTACCAAGTTTATTCTAAAAAGAATATTTTTGAAATTACTTCATTCAGCTCAGTAATATTAGGCTTTATCCTTCATCCTGACAGATGATGAGTTAGATCACAGAATTATAAATTTTTGTAGCTTAGTTGTATGACTTGATTATATTTGTTGTGTGCAAGAAACATAGTGAGGGAGCAGTAATCTTATAATACTTCAAAAGATACAGTACTACCCTGGCATATACTCCCTATTCAGGCATCTCTCAATTCGAGCAAAATAATATAAGTTTATTACAATATAAGGTTGTAAATTAGCTAGATAGCTTGTTTGTGATTTTTTGTACTTTTATCTTGTAGATTTATGATGAACTAAGCCGATCCAGAAATTTACAAGAAAAAGTGCCCTTGTGCATTTATGCAGGTTTTTTCCCTGACTGTTCTTCCTAGACAAAATGAATAGTATACATAAATTGTGACAACTTACAAATTTTATTTTTCTCATGAGTTTTATGGGTAAATGGATGTTTTCCAAGTGAACTCATCACCAAGAGCTTGTTTACATAATTTGATTGACGAACACCTTAGTACAATTACTTACATACTGCAGAAAAATTCCTGGGGAAAAGCATAACTGAAGGAATTATTTTGTTTGCTGGAGCTCTAGCAGTATTCTAACAACAACAGGGAATATTTCATAAAACTGCAAACATTTTTTAAGTGTCAGCTTTCATTCCAGGTGGTTTTTGAAAACCCAGTTCAGTAGACCATTGAACTTGAGTTCTAGGGCCTGCGATTTCTTTGACACCCACTCAGGATAATTATGCTTATTTGTGGAAGAAATCTGTAAGCTAGAGCTGCACCTGAGGAAGTAAAGTAGCAATTCATGTAGAGCTGGAGTGAGGCACGGTGAAGCGGGCCCACCCAACCCAACCATTCAGTGTCTGTCATGTGAATCTTGAAGGGTCGTCTCAGTTTGAGCAAGGGAGTCTGATTTTACCCTCGATCCATGAAGTAACACGTCTGTTTTAAGAATTATCGGTTCCAGAGTAGTAATCGCATTCTTTGCACCAGAGGATTAAATAAAGTTTTAAAACACGTATTAGGAAACTGCAGTAGAGGTGAAGCCATACCGCTGATCTCCTTCTTTGCTGATCTGTTTTGAAGGCTGTCGTTATTTTCGTTGCAGTACTTGATACCAATAACGTTCAGATTCTTTTTCTCTAATACGCTGCTGGTTATGTGGTTTTGCTACCTGAAAATTGGAGGTAAGATTGCTTCAGCTGGGCTTGTCATAGCCTGGAATTGTTCTGCAGCAAATCAGGAAAACTGATGTTAAAGCCTGAAGATACTGCTTTCTACTCTGACCATCATATGAAGAACTAGTTTGAACCTTTTCTTAGCCTGTCTCTTGGGAAAAGTAACTGTCAAGCAAAGGCTAGCCCTTGGGGAACAGAAAAAGAAACCAATAATCATACGTGATGTTTCTGGTAGCTGGCCAATTTTTGTGAGTGTAGAGTGTTCTTTCCAAGTCAGTATCTTGATTATGCTTCTTGATTTGAGGTTTTATTCGCTTCCAAGGTAAAAGAGAAGGAACAACAACTTTTTTTCTGCTTTCCCTATTTACAGCCCTTTCTCTCAGAGCTTCACAACTATGTTTTTCCCAGAGAGACTTAAAACAATAGATCTTTTCCACATTGAACAGCTTTCTTCTTGGTTCCTCTTCAAGCCAGCAAAGTCTGCTTTCTCAGCCTTTGCCTTTTTTCAATGTACAATAAAGCAAAATCTCTTAAGTAATGAAGCAGACTCATTTGAAGTCAAACCCTATTACAATTTTAGCTTCGCAATTCACTGGTGAGCAGCCTGAACCATAGAAAAAAAAAAAAAAGCGCCTCAGAAAACAGTGCTGTGAAGAAACCTCCCTGGCTTCAGTCACCGCTGCTGGAGCTGCCAGTGCTCCTCTTCATAGTTACATGGATCAAGAGAGGAGTCTGTAGTGGCAGATCTCAATGTAACGTCAGGCCTTTACTCATAATGGGTAGGTTTCAAACACCGCATAAAGCCATAGTAGGTAGCAATCCCCTGTGGAGTTTGTATCTTGTTTATCATGTTATATGTTAACATAGTATAACAATTACGTTCCTAGAAAATAAAGTTACAAAAAATAATTCCATTGTTCTTAAACTCACCAGAACTATTCTAATGAGAAAACTGCAGATATTTTTAAAGTTTGTTTTGCTAAAAGAAAATTAAATTTGTGTCATAAAGACATAGTAGCAGTAGTAATAAAATTATCCAGATCAAATATTTTAAAAATAGACATACGTTTAAGTGTGATGATTAGTCATAATTGTTTGTAATAACTTCATTTTACTTAACTGATTTTTGGAGTAAAACTTTGACCTGTTGATGGCAATCAGATTTTTGCCTTGTGTTTTTAGCATGCCAAATTTTCTTCACTCTGTTTCTTTTGTTAAGCCCCTCATTCCAGTCTTTTATTTCTTGAAATGATAGAGCTCAACAATCTAATCATAAGACCGGATAGATCTTGTGGACCATAGCCCTTAATCTGATGTGTCAGTAATTTTCAAGCTGTAAAAGAAGCTTGCTAGATCTCCAGATGGACGTGTTTTATTTCTTCTTGCAGTGTCTGAAAATAGTAGCACCAACACAGTGCTTCAAGACCTTGCTGTCTCTGTGATAGAGAACACACAGGTTTTTATGACCTCAAAGAAAAATGCAGTCAATTCATGTTGAACCACTGATTTCTCATTACATCCCCCCTTTTCAAATAGCTACAGCTAGAGACTCCTTCGTCTGCTTGGAAATACCAGGTATCAGCACAGAGGGAGCAGTACAGCCTGTAACAAGTGTAAGTCACCTTCCCTCTGGTGTCGAGGAACAAATGCCTCACCTCAGATGTGGCACGAGGGCCGTGTCTTTAAAAGGCAAATCTGTTTGGTGGTGTGATAAAGGTACAGGAGAGCATTCTGTAGAACCTCCTGCTTTCATGCAGCACACAGAGGGCATTTTAGGGCATTTTGGAGAGAAAGTAAACTCCAACAACTCCTGGTTTTGATGCTCTCAGTTCACTGTAGAGGTAGATGAATGAAGCTTTCTTGAAGCCTTTACAGAAGCAATAAAGCCCAATCTTAGCAGAAATCATATGTTTTCAGATTTCCTTTGCATATCCAGACATTTTCTTGAGAGAAAGACAAAAATGTCATTTCAAAGTACTGTTAACAAATGTATAGTCTGAATAAACACATCCCTGCACTCAACCAATAGGTCAATAAAACATTTACAAAACTCAGTTCTAAAAACACTGCAAACTTCTACAGACGAAGCTCAATGCTTATGTAGTTGCTAATTCTACTAGCTTAGGTATTTAAATTCACCAGTGGATTTCAAGCTAGTGTAAAATAAAGCATAAGTTCAGCAAAAAATAATAATTAGTCTATGTTATTTATACCCTCTAATGTCATCAGTTTTTACTTACTACAATCCTACTAGAGCATACCATTTCATTATGGGAGATATGAAGTGTGTGTTCTTGTGTCCATTTGTGGACGACATTGATTTTTCTAGGGAAAAAAAGCCAAAAACCAGACATGCAGATTACTGCATAACAATACATGGCCCTGTTTTTTTAAGTCCTATTTTGTTAATTCCCCAGCAGTAGTTCATGGAACCTCATTAATGTGTGGATCTCAAGGCAAGAAAGGCAGGCTTTATTATTGAACAATCCTTCTCAGAACTAGGGCCTGGATGATAGTGTCACTTCAGAAGCAGCTGAGGGTTGGAAACCAGCAGCTACAAATCACATTGAGGAAGGAGGGTAGATAGAGAGTCAGAGCCGTATAACAGACTTTTAGTGACATCTTTTGACTAGAAGTCTTTCCAGTTGGATCCATTTTAAATCAGCCTTTTCTTAATGTAGTGGTTTCACAAACAACATTTTACCCTAATACAGTGGGCAGGATTTTCTGAGGAAAGGCCAGTCAAGTCACCTAGAGTAGGGAAGAGTCACTTCCAGGCAGGAGGAATTCTTTATGGGCATTCACATGAGGATGATAAGGAACAGAGTGTAAAGAAGAAGAGCTGGATATGCTCTAGGAGTCCTACAACACATCAGAAAATAGTCGGGGAAGTCTGGGATTGCTTGCAAGGAAACATCATGATTTTTCCTCTGAAAAAGGCGAAGAGCTGTTTCCCCCACACCTCCCTTTGCACTGCTTTACTTAAAACCCTCCTGCCATTTGTGCACTTCTCTCTTTTGGTGAAGGTTTTGATTTCTTTTTTTCTGGCACCTAGCTAAAACTTCAAGGATCCAAGAACCTCATGCAATATCAGACCCCAAGAACCTCATGCAATATCAGACCTGAACTCCTGTGCAACTAAGCTGGTTCTATTTTAAATTAGGAAATGCAGGCAACATTGCGAGCAATACATTCACTGCTCAACAATGGTGTCAGGCTTTCGGCATTTCTCAAGTTGTCAGAATAATGCTATCTTCATGCCACAAAAAGAATTGTTCAGTAATGATATATGAAGACTGTGAAGACTATAACAATTCCTTACAAGATCTGATTCCATCAGGATCACTGCTAGGGTGACCTTTTAAAACCCATGCAAGAATTTGTTTGGAACCAAATCCCGCAATTGGATATTCATGTACTACGGTGTTGCATTTTAAATGGTGATAATAGCAAGACAAGCTGCTTCTTAAAGGATTTTCTACTTACATTTCATGATTGAAATGTTCACAATGGTTTATATTTTCTTTTGCCTTGCCTTCATGTGGAACATTTAGAGAACTAGTGAAACATACGGAAGTCATGCCATATTCTTCACTGCAATTATACCCTTCCTAAGAGGATATTTTTCCAGTGATAGAAGCAGGTCATTGACAAAGAAACCTTGTTTTACAGTCTATATTTTTATAACAAACCTGATTTGGATCTTCTTTAGACAGTTGCTTTCCTTTGTGTGGATACGTCAAATGTAACCCATAAGAATAAACAACTCTTAAAAACAATTCTTAGCAGAATTTGAGACCTTGCTTAGTAATAAAAAGTTGCATTTTTAAAAGATTGTATTTCCTAACACAATAACAGTTCACACATGACCGAGGTACTTTCAGTCATTGACTGCGGAACTGCAGAGTTCTTCTGGATGCTGTGTTTTGGGCAAAAAAATATAAAACAATTTCTTCCTGACCTTACAAGTATTTCTTTCTTAGTAAGAGTTCGAATTATGTCAGATTTTATCACAGAAAACCAGTAGAAGAAATATTAGTAACATAAGTCAGTGAGCTGAGAGTGGAGAAGGAACCAATATAAGGCTCAATAAGTGTTCTTCACAAAATATACCCTGTTTCCAAAGAGTGGCTTCACTTTAATTATTTTTGCGTCAGATTTCATCCATTGAATTATGACTTTCTTACAAGAGACTTAAAAAAATAGTGTCTCACTTCTCCAGGGAAAAATGCAAACAGTCTCAAATAATGAGCTACTGGATTTGTGGAATTGCCTGCTTTGTTGTCGTGGAAACTAAAGTTATGAAAAATTGAACGAAAGAAGCTGTTGATTCTTCCCATAATTTTCTTGTAACTCTTGAAGTTCTTAATGTTCCTTAACACAGATAATTATTTGCAAATACTTCGGAGCGAAGGACAGAACAATGTGGAGTTTTGTTGAAGAATAACTAAATATTTACATGAATAACTGGAGTGTACTAATGCTTATTAATCAATATCCTATAGAAGAATATTACAAATCATAATCCCAGTGAAGTCAGTCAAAAATTTACCAATGAAAGCAGTAGGAACTGGATTTGATCCAAGTGGTAAGGAATTACTGTTCCACAAATCCCTGGGAGTTTCCACCACTAGGAATTAATCTCTTTCTAAAGGTTAACTGACAATACTCTAGGACTAGAACATTCTTCAACTGTTGTTTTCACAAGATTGGTGTGCAAAACTCTTCAAAAAAAAAAAAAGCAATTCACTGTCTTCTACAACACGAACCACCTGAACAAAATCAAGCATGTACTTTGTTTAAAAGAGCCATCTTGTGGGATCAGCCTAGCAAAATCCTCTGGGTCAATTGATCTAGACAGTTTATAGCTATGGTCTTAATTATATCTGTAACTGGCTTCTGAAAAAAATTCTGTGCTTTAGGCTACTCCCACAGTACATTAACATGGGCATTTTACTTTGGTAATAATCTGGATTAATTTCTTTATTAAGAAGGTAACTTTATCATTAGGGAAGCAGCCAAATCATAGATGCTTTGCACCTGAAATATGCAGATGTTTTTTGAGTGTCAGCCCAAATCCTATCTCTGGTTTATCTTTCTTGTTGATTTGACAGGTAAATATTTTTTGTTGGTCACAGGAAACTTTGTATGCAAATATTGCACATCCCAGTTCTGTTTCCTTCTAAGAAAACCAGCCTTTGACCCTCATAGACAAACCCTCATAGCAGCAATATTCTTTATAAAAAGGATAGGTTGTTCAGAAAGAAATAAAAAATACACCAAGTGCAAAAGTAAAATCAATTTATATCAATATGAGTTTCTTGTTGCTTTCAGAGAACTCAGGATTTTGCTTTGTAAGGTTCTTCTTTGACTTCACTTTGACTTTATTCAGAGTTGTTCATCCTGATTCAAATCATGCTCAACTTTAACTCTTTGTCATTGAAACCTAAAGCCAGGATTACTTGAAGGACATGTTTGAGTGCTTTCCCTAGATCATTGCTTTACCAAAAACCATTGTTTTTCCAGAACAATCTCATGGATTTGTGTGCTTCAAAGTTTCAGCTGCAAGTTTTTTCTGTGTGGCTTATTTATTAAGCATCCTGTTTCTATAGAAGCAGATAAAAACTAGAAAATCTAACTTAAAAAGCCCATAAAGGTACACATTCCAGAAAACAAATAAAAATAACTTCAAAGGGATCTTTTTTATTGCTGTTCTTTGTGACCTAGCCTCTTTGAGGTTATACCTTCAGTGTCACAGGATCAAAATCTCAGGACAGATGTAGGAAACTCTTTTTCAGGACAGATACAATTTTGTTCCAGTGAAAGGAAATTAAAAGCTCCCTGAGTCTTGCGTATTAATGTTTTTTTCATTATAAAAGCAAGGAAACAAGACTTTTGTTTAACCTTAAGAAGAATGAAGACGTGAGAAGTGCTAACTTAGGTTACATCCTGCATATAATTTCCACTTTCCAGACACTTTATGAAAGTAGCAAAATTTAAAAGATATTCTTTTAACTTAGGCAGTATCCACAAACCAAAATGTGCTTGAATTATGACCACGTGTAATTCTTTTTAACAAGATAATAATATCACTATTGATAATTGAATAACCAAAAGTTGAATGACTTGGAAATAGTACCTTTTTCTTTCGGAGAAAAAAGGAACAAGAGGGGTTTTAAACGTTAACATGTTTGTTAGGACCACTCTACGCACAACATTAAAATACAACTCCTACAAGACCAACCTTCTACTTTCCCGTGTTTCTTCTTTCATTGACGTAACTTAAAAGGTGAAGTTAAATTAAATATATAAAAGGTGAAGTTAAATTAAATACTAAAATTTAACAGTTGGACTCGATGATCTCAAAGGTCTCTTCCAACCGGATGATCCTGTGTGATATACTGATACATCTAAACATAAAAATATCGCATCATATCTCAGATCAGATGAAGAAGTTATGTTTAACCACTGGAACATTTATGAAAGCTTATTCTCCACCATTGTAAGTTTCCAGGAGGATCCTGCAAAGAATTACTACTGTATCAAACACCTTTTTTCAATACCTGTAATTCTGATTCATCACTAATTAACATTTTGAATTAAAGATTTTTTTTAAATGTATGCTCACGTTCAAGCACTACTATGTGATATGATAAAAAAATTAATTAAACCCTGTGGACTGTGTGTTTGAGCTCTTCTGAAAACTGGAAGGAATTAATCTCATCCAACAACTTCCAATTTCTTAAATTTAGGCACCTAGTTTATGATCCCTCTATATCCTATGAAGAAAACAGGTAGCACCTGAGACTGGGTCCTCCTGCTGTAAGACAGGTCTCTAAGGCAGGACAGACAGTGCCTCTCCCTCTCTCCCGCAATTGACTGTAGTGTTATCTGGATGATAGGCATTAAGCAGATGATGACTAAGTTTTTATCAGTAAAATGAAGGGCAATGAATCTCATTCTGTAATGAAGGTCTCATCACCATAGTATTTCAACACCAGGAAATTCACATTCTGTAAGGCATGTTTCTGTGCTGCATCCCGGCACTAGCAGCAGCACCTTTCCTAGCTCCATAGCTCCTCTCTGCTGGTGCTGCTACCTGCTCTCCTTCCTGCAGGCTGGCAGCTCCCAGCTCCACCTCTGCTGTGGCTTGTGGGGCCATGCTTGCCTCTGCCAGATGCCAGGCGAGAAACTTGCTGCCTCAGAAGAACAACTTGCTGCATGTGGGGATGGGATAACACAAAGTCAGCTTCTAAGTAGATATCAGTGGTCCTTAAGGGGAGAGGAGAAATTATAGACGGGCCAAGTGAGAACTTGATGGAAAAATCTGAAGGGAAATGGAGAAACAAGAAAAGAACAGCTGTACCAGAAGAAGCAAGATGTGGGACTTACTTGTGTGTACATAAAACCAAGGCAATATATAAAGAACCATGGAGGAAGAAGCTGTTGGAACTGATGCAAAGATCACCGATATAAACTCAATAGCCAATGTGACTATTAAGCAGGTATTCTTGACTCGTGGATCCGGACACACAGGGGGATATCTCCTGTCCGTCTGTGGGTGGTTACAAAGAGCTCTATTGCTTTATTTATACTATTAACTACTACATATGTATTATCTTTCTAGGAATTAATATGAATATTATAATCATTCTAAGAACTGATAAGAATATTATGATTACTTCCCCAAATTTATTTACGTAGCCCATCCCCTCCTTGGGCATGCGCAGTGTCATCTGGTGGTCCTGGGTTGGGGTCTTTTGGAGGAAGGCTCAAAGTCTTCATCTCAGTTGTACTTTACACCCCCCATCCTGACGCATGCTCTCTTGCATTTTCCTGATGTAGCACATTCCTGTTCTGTGTTTTGTCGTCTCTATCTTGCTTAGGACTCTTCTTCCCTGAGTAGTGACTGCTTGTTTTGCTCAGTCCATCCTGCTTTCCAAGGACAAGGCCTTCATTGATGACTAACCATCTCCTGCCTTCACATTGTTTATAATTAACTGGTTCCTGCTATCAGAACAAAGAAGGAGACAATTCAGATTTTGTTTTTATAATGAACTTGAGTTTTCTTTGAACAGCCTGGATTGCAAATAGTTAAACTGAATCTCTTGAAAAACCTATAGAGTGACATTTGTTTCCATAAATTATTCACCAAATACCTACAAATAACAAACTCGTTTCTTGTAACTGGTTTGGAAAAAAAAAAAGAGGGGGTGAAATTTTCAATTCATTATTCAAACATCTGGAGTTCAGATATGTTTTTATGTATGTCAGCCACAGACACACTCGAGGTGTTATTAGATGGCAAGTGTGATAAACTGGGCATTTCCTTTGCATCAAACGCTATTGATTGCTGAGCTCAGAGAGCCATTGTCTGCTGAAAATGTGGAGTATTTGAGCTTTTGCCAGTTTCTTGTTGCTGAGCAACAGCATTTGTCCCTTCCAGTTTCTTGTGTGTATGTAGCTTGTACATATGGATTAAACTGAATGTAGAACGAAAACTACCTTAACTATTTAATAACCATAGAAAATATCTCCTGTGTTTAAAAAAAAAGAGCTGCCAAGCAGTAAACTTTCTGGATTTTCGTATACAGCTTAGTCTTGGGAGAGGACATGGCTGTCAGGGAGCAGCCAGAGCAGGTACAGGGAACAGGGAGCCCAGGAGTTCCTGTGCTGGCCAGACAAGGGCTCGAAGCCAGGGCTCAGCCCTACATCTGAGCAAGGGAGTGGGGCAGACTCAGAGATCATGGTGAGACCCAACCGATGGCCCAGATCATAAGAAGTGCCATGGTGATGGGATTGGTCCAAGGTCTAGCCAGGACACCAGGCCATCGGCAGACATGGCCTTGGGATGGTATTGCCCTACCTCAGAGGTGGCAGTGGGCTGAGGCCAGATTGGGACAGGGTCCTGTGGATGGGCCCAGCTTGGCACAGCCCATGGGCAGCCAGGGCAGGGCTGTGGGTAGCTCTGCTTTGGCATCACTGGAGCAGGGACTGATGACCCCAGGGGGCTGCCCTGGGGTCCTGGGCTGTGGGCAGGGTAAACAAACCCCAGTTCCCTCAAGTCCCTGACAATGATGTTGGTAAACATCTCTAGTGAGAGTCACATGTTCTCACTGCTGTGGCTGTATTATTTTATAATACAAAATTTCTGGACAAGAAGTAAAGACCTTTTACTACGCTTCATGCAGTGTCTGCACTTTTTTATTCCATAATGACTCTGCAAGCAAAAAAATAAGTATTCATTAATCATGATCATGTTCTCCAAAGCTTTGACTGTCAGCAAGACAGTCTGTGAGATCCACAGATAGGTAAAAGCGGGATTCGCACAGCGCCAAAGATTATTTTGACCTTTTCATCAGTCACTTTGAAATGTCAAATGTTTTCAACTGACTCCACACAGCATCTTTACCTCCATTAAGCACCTGTTTTCTGTCTGATATTTTATATTTTACTAATGAGTTCAAATAGTTGCATCTTAATTAACAAACACAACAAAATGTTATTTCCCTTGTATTTGCAAATAGGAAACTTAAAGGTAAATTCAATTTTACTTATGTACAAGTATGAAGTCATCACTGAAAACAGCTTCCAACTCTTTTAGCTCCTGTGATGTCCACAGTGCCTAGTAGATCATGAAGATCAACAGCAAACATCTTAAGTGTGATGAGAAATAGTCATGTTGGATTGAGTTACTCATATCTAAAAGTGCTTTGGTCGAACTCTACTTCATCTTTTTTATTCTGGCAGTTCTAATTGGGGTCTTACTGATGTCAGCAATGTAACTTTTGCCTGCCAGCCAGAAAAGTAATTAGTAGTAGTACAGCAGATTAAGACTTTTCTAGAGCCTATCTGACTTGATAACTAAAGAGAAAAAAATGGCTTAAACTTAGATTATGAAGAGCTATTACAAATATCCATTAAGAGGTAGTGTTGGCCCAGGAAATGCCGGCTATCATTTTCTCTCTACAGTCAGTGCTGTCTGTATCAGTATCTAACTGGTGGCTGCTGTCTCCTTCAAAAATGGTGTTAAGTACACATGAAATGTAACTTTACAGGACGACTGTCACAGGAAGTAAGGTAAGAGAAGAAATCTAGTCAGCTGCAAAATTTTTCTACGAAAATGCCTTTTCAGGATCAGATAGGTATAAAATAGTTTTAAACAAATTAAGAACACTTTAATTTCATGAAAGCTTCAAGTCTTCTGTTTTTCCACACCTCCATATTGAGTAAATAAAAAAGACACAAAAGAATTTCTCATAGGCAGCTCATGCACAAAGATTATTTCTGTATGAAAGGTCTCAAATTTATTATCACAAATAAGTACATCTGACTGCCTCAGCCTCTCTTTGGACACAAATATACCTTCTTTGGATATACCTTAGGAGGCCAAATTTTTGAACTGTTTTGGAAATTCATCACTAAGTGTAAAACTTTCTTTCCTCCTGTTCCATCCCAATGCCAAGAACAGGCAAAATTTAGGTCTGCATCTGTTACCATTTTCTCTGAAGAAAGCAGACCCAGAGTGTCTTCTGGAGGAGGCTGGTAGCTAGAAATAGAAATTCCAAACTACCCAATAATCTTAGTGTTTTCCTCCAAGATGATGATTGTCCTGTGTCTGTAAAGGCATTTTATGTGATTGCTCTGTTTGAATGCATGCTGCTTGAATTCCTAAATTTTAAGGAAACTGGATTTTTTTTGGCGAGGGGCGTGAAAACAGGTATGTTAAAATGACTCTTTAAATATTCCTATTTATATTTTCCTAAAAAAAGTATTGTGGTTTCCCTTTTTTCCCCTCTAACATAGGTGTCATATTGTAGAATAAGCACAGGTGTATTGTAAGACATTTGTAAACTGCCATTTATCTTTACCTACACCATCCTACATTTGAGGTGTCCCAGAATAGAGGCAAGATATATTGGAGTAAATGACACAGCTTATCAAGTAGAAGAACTTGGTACAACCTTTTATTCCCTGGCCATTTTGACTTTTGATTGCATTTCTTATTGTCAGGGGTGTTATTAGCTATACTTATGTACAAGTGTAGTCTGTGTATGTATGTATGTATGTATGTGATACATATGATGATTCAGTCATCATCTGGAAATAATTGGCTTCATAATAAGGTTTCATCATAAGCTTTAAATTAAGCTAGTGTCACCACAACTGATCTTTTATAGTAATGACCTGTTAATATAAATTATTACTATATATGACTCAACAGCAGGGATTCTACTCTGTAATGAATGCAGGAAAGAAGACTGGAAATTAAGACTAGGAAATTAAGCTTTGGGGTTGATAGTTTGAAACATCCAGTAACAATGGCGTAATTTCTTAAGCTGATGCATTTGTCTCATCCTCTGGTTTTTGCACAGTGATTTTGTGTGGAGAAACCTGCATACTATGTTCCTTTCTTCAACACTACACACAGAACAGCAAGCAAAAGGTCTGGAGAAGTACAGAAAGAAACAGGGATACAACTATCATACAAATAATGCAAATGCTCTAATCCAGTATTAATAATATACAAATAATAATTAT